>NW_027106176.1:79222-88088 GCF_000696795.3 Halyomorpha halys | reverse complement strand
GTAAAAAAAAAAAAAAAAAACACACACACACACACACACACACACACACACACACACAAAGCACGTCGCACTATACATGTTTACCTCCCCTAAACATTTTGATTACATTTCCTCTGGGTCGTATCAGTTTACCGCAATGTATCTTTTTGTTAATCCAGCCCTGTCTCTAAATTTTAAGATGAATCCATATTAGATACCTTCTTCTTCCAGCACATCCATTATGGAAAAAAAGTATTCAATATTATCATTTCAATTTCCAAAATTCAATTCACTTTCAATTTTTTAACCGGTAAAGGAAACTAAAATGTCTGTTATAATGATGGAACCTCAATTAAAAAATTCTCAATCATCATGACAGACCCTTAAGCGAAATTAAATTATAAAACTATTGTATAATCTATAAAACCTTTTCCGTCAATTTAAAAACCGACAAGCACAACTTATCATTAACATATTCGCAAATAGTTAATTTATTAAAAAAGTTATTTTTATAATTTTTTATATGTTTTTTCCGCCCACTTTGTAACGTATTATTTCACTTCTTAAACTTTTTCTAACACATTTGTCGCCACCCTCTTATATAAGTTTCCTCTTTTTAACTGTTGTTAAATACCCATGACGCTATGTCAACTTCCGGTAATTCGTCATCCTTGTACATATATATGTATTTTTAACATTTTCCAAAAACCATTTGTCGTCACCCTCTCACACGTTTTCTTCCTCTAAATATTTTCTACTTATTATTTGTTACCCACTCGTAACGTTTCCTCTTAAAAACACTTAGACATTCTTATAACGTCTTTTTTAATTCGGAGTTTGGCCGTTATTAGCGCAGAATACCACTTGGTGGTTAGATTTCAAGGTAACAGGTTCGTTTTATTCTCTTTTTTTCCCTATCTTCATTTTAACATCCCTTCTTTTCTAAATTTTCCTTACCCACGTTATTAGTTATGTTCACTATATATTATTATTGTTGTTTTCAAAATCTTTTTTTTTCTTCTATTCATTTCATTTGCTAAACTTTACTTCAATTATTATGGTTACATATATTTTCTTTCTCTCAATTTTCTTTTTCATTTCATATTTCAATTTTAAAATTATTAATAACTAATATATTCATACTTCTTTGCATTATATAACTTCATTTTTATTTTTTTCCTTAATTATGTTATTTTATCTACTAATTCGATTACCTATGTATGCACTTTATTTTCCACTCTCTCATCACTTCATTTCATTAATTCCATTCTGTAAAATTATTCACTTTATGTCATTCTTTTTATATTTTCTTTCTTAATTTGTATATTCATTTGTTGTTATCTTGTTCTGTTCTTAGCCCTGATGAAGGCTAGAAACTCAAGCCGAAACGTTGGCACGTATAAGTTACATCAACTTATTTGTGTTTCACTTTGACCGCACCCCAACCATCTTCTCCTCGTATGAATTATAAAACTATTTTGATCATGAGTAAAGGGTTCCATCGTTAATCAAGTAACAAGTATTTTTACCACACAATTTAGAAAACTCTAATTTTGGAAAATTTGTTTTCCATAGTGCACACATTTAATAAATAAATAATATTCCTTGGATATCTTTGTCTGATTCTCATATTCGTCGTCCGTACTCTATTCGTTACCATTAAATCTGCTAAATCCGAGGTTGCCAGTAGTTCTTTAGATGATTAAAAGTCTGGGATTGATCCAGTACCCAGAGACCCTCTGTAGTCCCAAGAGGTAGGGTGGTATATGAGAATTTGGTTGGGATTGGACTGGCTAAGAAGCAGAATCAGGTTGAAGGCACGATTCACTCAAAATACAGTGAAATAGGGGAAAGGGTCCTGAGGTTTTTATGTCCGTCACTGGGATCGCGAGTGCTTTCCTATTATCTTATACACTGTTAATATTCATTTGGTATTTGTATATGATGAAGGTAACTAGTCCGGCAAGTGAGCATAGTGGTCCTTTTTGTCAACCTCTGGTAGCTACCAGGGCTGCATCCACGTGGATAGTACAAGAGCCAGGGTGAAAAAAAAGGCAGTTATTTCATCAATTTTTTTATTACTTTAATGAAAACTATGTATAATTACTAGTCTAAATTGATAAGTCTGCCAAGTATAAGTAGGGGGAATAAAATATAGCGTATGTTTCAAAATATTTTTTAAAAATTATTTTTAAGTCGGAGCTCTATATCTTAATTACCAATAACACTAGAAAACCTAAGAGATCACCATTTAAAGTAGAGTAAATTTGTTAAAATATTAGACCTAATAGAGCTATTTACGTTCAATAGTTCTCGAGATATATCATGTTAAAAAGCAAAATTTCATAAAAATGTAATGAAAGATTAGTAGTTAGTGAATTTATTTTAAAATACCTATATCTCAAAAACAATATGACGTTCAAATGTCTATTAACACTCAAATTAAAGCTAGTTTAATGTACTATTAAGTAGTTTATGACGTTTAACTTCGTAGGAGCAGTGTTTTTCATGGTATTTGCTCAAATAAATTGATTTATAATTGTTCAGATAAAATGTTTGATTTTTGAAAAATATATCTCTGGAACCATAAAACGAACATATGTCTACCAGCACTCACAATAAAGTTAAATTAACTTACTATAAACAAGTTTATGGCATATTTCTTTGTAGGGGTTGTAGTTTTTATGATATGAATATAAATTTTGCACATCAAAATTTGTCCGAACAAAATTTATCCTCTGATAAATCATTTTATCTTAGCAAATATCTTGAAAATTCCTATCCCTAGGATGGTAAACATCATAAACCACTTTATGCCACATTAAACTAGATTTACTTTGAGTGCTAATGGACATTAGTAAGTCGAATGGTTCCTGAGATATAGATTTCCCAAAATAAATGCCCTAACTACTGATATTTTATTAAATATTGCTTTTTTAAAATAGTATATCATTAATGCAATTGAATATATTCATTCATTCATCATGAGCTCTGTTAGGGCTCATATATTAGCGAATTTTTTCTGCTATGAATAATGTTTTTTTTAGGTTTTCTAGTGTTTTTGGTAGTTTTAAAGACATAGGGATCTGAATAAAAAATTAAACGTGTTGAAACAGCCACCATATTCTCCACCCTTCCTATACTTGGCAGACTCGTCAATTTCGACTAGCAATTATACATAGTTTTCATTAAAGTAATCAAAAATTGGGGTAAAATAACTTCCTATTTTCTCCTCTTGGCCACTTGTACTATGGGAGTGTCAAGATTCATTTCTCGGGACCGCCGAGATCTGCCCTAGGTGGGAATAGAGCCCACAACCGTGCGCTCTGGACCGTCACATCTCTTTATACAAAGTAACAAAATTCAAAAGTCTCAGAGATTAACTAACATCCAGATGAAAACCCATGGTAAGACTTTATTTCACGAAATGAGAAATAAAAAAGGAACCTAGGTAGGAACCAGTAATAAAAGATATTCATATAGGATATAAATATTTATTGAATATTTATAACTCTTAAGAAATGTTGAAGGGATTGGTAACCAGCATGAAAAGGTCAATGAATAAGTAAAAGAAGATCTTTGGCTTTTAATATCTTAAACTTTCAAAAAGCCCATTTATTTTTCTGACACTCTGTCTTCGTTCTAAAGGTGTCATAATGTGTAATTTTTAATAAAACCAGTACTGATTCTTTTTCTACGTTCTTACTTTCTTATTACTATTCGGATGGGGCTGGTTGGAATTGGATATTAAAATTCAACAGATTTTCACTAAGCCATGGGCCCACTGTTCTTCGTAGATAATAGCTGACAAGCCAACTAATTAATTTGTTTCTGAAAACATATTTGAAGTCTTCAGGACTTCTTCTGAATAATACACACTATCCGACTACAATATTTTTTCAAAATTGAAACAAAACATGGTTTTAACTGTTTTCCTTCTGGCTACTTCATCTCAGAGAGAGAGATGCTCTAAATGCTAGTTCATTCATGCTGCCCAAATACATCGGGTTGCTACATCACACAGCATACTAATCAATCCGTGATTGGACATATATAAATACACATTTTTACATGACATAATAAACAAAAAAGAAAACATTTTTTTCCATAGTTTTATTTTACAATTAATTCCAGTCTACACACTAAATATAAATATTTCAATTTATTCCTTTTTTCTTTTCCCTTCTTATTACCAAAACAAAACTAATACATGGATTCAAAGGAAAATGTAATAAAAGGTTGGTTAAAAGAAATACTTGATTGGATTACTAAGTCAGTAAAAAAATTAAAATAACAATAATAATGTAACAATTTAATGAATAAATAAGTTAAAATACACAGTTCCACCTACTAAAATAAATAAATAAAACAATGAATAATCTCCGAGCTAATTCCCATGCAGGAGATGGTGTATGATCCCCAGACAATCCAAAATAATATTTTACGCCAAGGTGGTAGTATCCCCAATGCTAACACCTAGGCCTTCTAAGAAGCTCCTTGTTCTTAAAAAGGATTGATAGAACATGACCGATGAATGTTTGAATAATATCAACTACTTTAAGATATAAGACACACAAGATCCGGCGATTTACCTCCGAAAGTAAATATTTCCTTTAGAAGTGTATTTTGTATTCTGAGCTGTAGTGATCCGAAACTTGGAAAACTACTTAGGAAGCATGTACTCGGATTAAACTTTAGATCCCAACTCGAAGCGAAACAAGTTTAAAGGAAAAGTTAAGATTTAGTCAGTTCTGTTGAATTTTAACTGATTAATGAACTTACTAAAGCTGTAGTTGACTTTGATTATGAGTTCCATTATAACTCAATCATCAGCGAGTATTCTGACTGTTTAAAATTTGTATGTTTTGTATTACGTTTAAATCATTAGCTATATCTGAAAGTATTTTTACTTACTGTGAAACAGTGTAAACAGACATACCTGGAACCAATCAAAGTAAAGTATTATTACTTTATATTACTGTGAATTTTATATATAATCTTTTCACTTCTTTGAGACTGGTTTCATTGTTTAAATAAAATAAATTTATTATTTATTAAATTCCCAAAGTTTAGACCAACAAGGACAATATATTAAATAACAGCTTTTATTATACATTAATTTTTAACAATTTTAAGAAACAACATTATTAATAATAAATTAGCGTACCCTAAATATAAATTTACACCCCACATCTAACAATTTAAAAACTTTTTGCAGGGTATTCTGCCCAGGTCATTAATTTTAGTCAAACCACTCTATGAACCAATCAAACAAGAAGAAGTCATATTAATTTATTAATATTCTTGTCTTAGCTTATGTTTAATTACCTACTTTATCACTTTTCCATTAAATTATAAACTTTTTATTATAGATTACCTTAATAATCTCTTTTGTTTGTATTTTTTGCAGACTACACCCTGGACTATCTTCTTCTCATGTTACTTTATTCATTTCTAAAAAGTAAACATTTTGCTGACCATTTTGAATTCTACATCAAAACCTATGCAATTATTCAAAATTAAATATAAAATTTAACTGTCATTTTGTAAAAAATCAATATTTTCAATAAGAATTTAACCTACGTGCACGAGATATTTCCATAATGATTTTTAAATAATAATTTTGCAAAAGTGAATATATTAACTTTTCGTTAAATAGCCGAATACGTGGTCGTCCCTATCATTCATTTTGTAATCTCGAGGCCAGAGTTTATCAGTAAGAAGATAGAAGGCAGAGAGGAAAGTTGGAAGGAGCATTGCATTATACAGCTGGCCCCTCCAGGGAGCGTTCTTTAAGTGAGTATTAGTCTGTATAGGTTATGTCTTTGTAAAGCATGATCTAAATTAGTATAGAGAGGTACAAAAGCCAAGAGGAGAAAAAAAACAGTTATCTCACCCCAATTTTTGATTACTTTAATGAAAACTATGTATAATAATTAGTCAAAATTAATGAGTCTGCCAAGTATAGGTAGGGGGAATAAAGAATGGCTGTTTAAAAGCGATAAAAAAGTAAAAATTTTCATTCGGAGCTCTATATCTTAAAAAGTAGGAACAGCACGAGAAAACCTAAGAGAACGTTATTTAAAGAAGAGTAAATTTTCTAAAATAAGAGCCCTAATAGAGTTATCTATGTTAAATAGTTTTTGAGATATAGCTTTTTAAAAAGCAACATTTCATAAAAATGTATGGGACGTACTGAAATGGGCTTTTTGAAAGTTTAAGATATTAAAAGCCAAAGATCTTCTTTTACGCATTCATTGACCTTTTCATGCTGGTTAGCCGTCCCTTAAACACTTCTTAAGAGTTATAAATATTCACTAAATATTTATATCCTATATGAATATCTTCCATTACTGGCTCCTACCTAGTTTCCTTTTTTATTTCTCATTCCGTGAAATAAAGTCTTACCATGGGCTTTCATCTGGATGTTAATATCTGAGACTTTTGAATTTTATTAATAGTATATAAAGATGTGACGGTCTAGAGCGAACGGTTGTGGGTTCTATTCCCACCTGTGGCAGATGATATTTATTTCTCGGCGGTCACGAGAGTCACACTCCCATAGTACAAGTGCCCAAGAGGAGAAAAAAGTAAGTTATTTTACCCCAATTTTTGATTACTTTAATGAAAACTATGTATAATTGCTAGTCGAAATTGACGAGTCTGCCAAATAAAGGAAGGGTGGAGAAAATGGTGGCTGTTTCAACACGTTTAATTTTTTATTCGGATCGCTATGTCTTTAAAACTACCAATAACACTGGAAAACCTTTAAGAACATCATTCAAATTAGAGAAAATTTGCTAACATATGAGCCCTAACAGAGTTATTTACATTCAATTGTATTCGAGACATACTTTTTAAAAAAAAATTCAACATTTCATAAAATATCAGTAGTTAGTGAATTTATTTTGAAAAATTTATATCTCAAAAATCATTTGACGTACAGATGTCTATTACCACTCAAATATAAAGCTAGCTTAATGGGCTATAAAGTAGTTTATGATGTTTATCTTCCTAGGAGTAATAGTTTACATGAAATTCGCTAAAATAAATTGATTTATAGTTGTTCGGACAAATTTTCATTTGCCAAATTTATATTCATTTGTGAATATCATAAAAACTACTACCCCTACGAAGATAAGTGTCATAAATTACTTTATAGTAAGTTAAATTTCATTTATTTTGAGTGTTGGCAGACATATGTGCGTCTTATGGATCTAGAGATATATTTTTTCAAATATTCAACTAGAAATTAACATTTTGTGAGTTTATTTTGTCAAATATCATAACAACTACTACTCTTACAAAGATAAACATAATTAAATATTTTGTAGTAAATTTAACTAGCTTTTATTTGGTTTCTGAAATAAAGTTTTTCATAAATCAAACTTATTGTCCGAACAACTATAAATCAATTTACTTAAGCAAATATCATGAAAACTAATATTCCTACGAAGGTAAAGGTCATAAACTTCTAGTCCATTAAAATGGCTTTAATTTGAGTGCTAATAGACATCTGTACGTCACATAGTTCCTGAGATACAGATTTCTCAAAATAAATTAACTAACTAATAATCTTTCAGTAGATTTTTAAGAAATGTTGCTTTTTAAAAAGCTATATCTCCAGAACTATTATAGACGTAAATAGCTCTTTTAGGAATAATATTTCAGAAAATTTACTCTTCTTTAAATAATATTCTCTTGATTTTCTAGTATTGTTGATAGTTTTTAAAATATTGTGCTCCGTATGAAAAATTAATGTTTTTTTTATGGTTTTGAAACAGCTGCCATTTTTTATTCCCCCTACCTATACTTTGCAGAATCATCAATTTTTACTAGTAATTTGACCTAGTTTACATTAAAGTAATCAGAAATTGGGGTGAGATAACTGCCTTCCCGGCTCTTAGACTATTAGTAAAGCACTTCATTCTTTATTCTACCTTTGATAAACATTTCAAAATGATCAAATTATTGTAATATAAATTTATTACCATTATTTCATAATAACATTTAATCCAAAACTAACCCCGAGAATAAAATTTATACCAATCTATTCAGAATATGGATTCATCTCTATTTAACAATTTGAATATAAATTATTATTACTCCTATATGCTATATCATATAATTAAAAATCGTATATATAATACTATTCATGCAAATTATTATTGCACCTCGAGAAACCCCTATATACGAATTTTCAGAAAAATCGGAAAATAAATTTTTGTAATCTGAAATTTTCGCCCTAGATTTAGTTTTCTTTTTAAAAATCTAAAAAATGGAAATAATCTCAATACTGCTGTACTGATCTCCACCAAACTTGGCAAATTTTTAGGGCCCCATAAACTGCACAAAGCGGGTCTAATTGAACAAATCAAAATCGGAGATATAAAATAAAACGTGAGAATTTTTTCCCTCATTTAAAACCCACATTTTTCACTCAAAAAATATCAAATTTAACTTTCTTTGATTTCTGCTATAAGAGCAGACCTTCAGCTTTCGAACGGTTCTATGAACGTGACAATCGAATAAAAGGAAATGGAGATATTAACTATTATGTGAAAAATAGTCAACGATGGGAAAAAAAATGCACGGATGCACAATCGAAGTGAAAAATGAATGATTTTTAATTTCTTCCAAACATGGTGTTTAGTACTCTGAGACAACCCTGAAAATGAATATGGTTTTCTTTTTTCTGAAAAAAAATTAACCGAACTATTTTACTCCGAGCCTTAGGCTTAATTCTGTTCATAAACTTTTTTCTACTCAAAAATCTCATGATTTAATCATCTTTAAACTTTCCCACGGCGAAATGGTACATATAGCAAAAAGTCGGTCAAGTAATAACAAAGTTTATCGAGGACAAAGATTCAAAAGCTCTCTTATA
>NW_027106176.1:60036-79172 GCF_000696795.3 Halyomorpha halys | reverse complement strand
ATATATATATAGAGAGAGAGAGAGAGAGAGAGAGATAATTAGCTTACAGTAGACTTGAGGTTGCTATTTTGAAATTGATTGATTTTAATATTGGTTTCAGATTATGACAGAATTCATCAGATCTATCCGATGATGCAATTAACGATTTATTTGATATAGGCGTTGCCTTTAAGCAAAAATCAACAACAACAACGATTTATTTACTGGTGATGTTTACTATAACTTGATGTTAACTTGATTGCTACGCTCAGCTATAGGTGAGTGTTACTTATTATTAAATCAGTCTATGAAAATATATTTATTTATTTTATTTTATTTTTAATATGCACTTACCACAAGCTATGCACACAGCTTGTTTTCTGTTGTTCAATTCTTCAGGTCAGCAATCGTTCTCTTAAACATTTCCCCTGTCTGGTAATCATCCTGACACAGTTCCTCTCTTAACCAAGAAGTGGATTGGTCCAATACTTTCTTTCCACTTATACATAAAGGCGTTGTAATACGGTAGTCCTTCTCGGTCAGCTCAATTCTGCTAGAACAAAGACCCCTGTTTCACTTAGCAGCTTGACCCTCAGTACCTTTTTTAAGGAAGTATACGCTAGTAAAATTTTCTCACCGCTCTCGAATTCCGTACTGTTTCATCAAAGCGGATCGTTGCTTTTAACTTGTTTAAACTGAACATTCCTCCCGAGAATTTGTGGTATCCAGCGATCACCTCGTGAGAAAGTTATGTTTCATGTAGGTGGATTTCTTTGGAACCTGTGGATTGCGGGTGGCGCCGGTTCGAATCCGGGAGTTAACTTTTTTTCAGTAAACTTGACAACCCACCATGGTTAGAATAGGTTGGTCACCTCTAGATAATGTTTGTCATTCAGAATCACAAACATAGTACTATTAAAAAGAAAACAAAATCTGTACATCTAAAGCCCGTGAAGGATCAGAGGTGCAGTATTTTGTAATGAAATACTGTTACTACTAGACCAATGATTGTGCAAGGAGGGAATTTAGTCAGAATCACGTTCGACCGCAATTTTTTTACAATTAACAGTACTCACTTTATGAGGGTGGGTGGACGCCGGAAGGCTTCCGAACCCACGAGGCTGACTCAATGGCTAGAGTGAGACTATTATTAGGACATATCTAATAACAAAGGTATATCATAAGAAAGGTGTATCAAAGTTTCATATACCTCTCTTCTAGAGGTGAGCTCTGTTGCACTCAGGTGCATAGGGGACATTGAAGGAGCATCCTATCCTATGATATCCACATTTTCATTTCTCCGTTGCATTTATGGCTCGGAGGTAAGAGAGATAGCCACCATCCAGGTATTGTTTGAACAGGGCTTCTTACCTGCCCTTCGGTCGGCCCCACTAAACACAGTTGTCTTATTGCAAAAGCTTCTCTTCCTGCATATATATGAGCCGGTGACTATCAATTATTAATACCTTAAATAACTATTTAATTAAAATTAACTACTTCCTAATCCATTATTGTTAATCATATCAGTTATTAAATCAGGAATTTTGTTCCGTTTTTATAATAAACAAATATACATCATAAATACCAAAGTAAATAAAAAAAAAAGGAAAAATATAATTAATATTTAAAAGTATCTATAAGTAAATAAATAACTTTGTTAGTTTTGATTTTCATTTGAATGTACGTCAATTCATATTCATTAGAATCACTTTAAATGATAATTCATTTGAATAAATGTTTATTTTTCATTTTGCTTAGCAGGATATGGTGCGGGCTCGGGATCTACATGGTACACCAATCGGATGATCGTGAACAAAGGATGAGGAAGGTGGGATTATTATGGCTGTGGAAAGTACAAAATGTAATTCGATGCCATAACTTTTTCATAATGAATCTATAATCACTACGCTGCTAAAGTAAGTTGTATGTGTAAACATTTTTTTCGGGCACCAATGAAAAATTAAGAAACAAGACATTTACTGGGTTTTATTACAAGTTTAAATAAAAATTAAATATATTGCAGAAACTTCATTACAGTAATGGATTTGGAATTATACTGTGCCACATGTAGTCTTGTCAACCTGAATAAAAGTAGCGGAACACTTTGCTAAAAAAATACTAATTTATAAATAAAGGATTGACTATGTTTGATCTTTGAGAAGAAATAGGAGCTAAGTGTAGGAGGTTGTATGCCATATAATTTCATTAGCTTATGGCGATTTGGATACTAGGAAGCTTTACATCAAAAAGAGAACTGACTCCTATGGTAGCGACGCGGATGGAGGAGCAGACCAACGAACTGAGATACATTTACCAGGATGGTCGACACATTTGACAGAAGCATCGTCTGGTGGCCATTTGGATATTGTCAAGCTTCTCATTGACTGAGGAGCACCTCTGAGTGATAGGGATGTTCATGTGTAGTCTGTCCTATTCCAGACAGAAGGAAATGGATATGTTCCAATTGCGTCTTTACTGTGAAAGTTGTCGAGGAGCAAATCCATGAGTAAGGATCGATTTGGTAGGATAATACAAATGAAAGCGTCTACTTATGATCGATTGGATGTGGTGAATCTTCTCATTTAGCGAGGAATGCCTCTCAAAGCTAAGGATGATTTTGAACGGACTACCTCCTGCCTGGAAGCAATACCACATTTTGGTAGAGCATAATCCAAGACGAGAGAGCACGTGCTGTGATGCCTCTAATGTTTACATCTGATTTGATGTCACGAAGCTTTTAAATCACCGAGGAGTACTAGTTTGGGGATAATTTTAAAAGGCTGCTTTAGCAGAATTTGTTTGTTCCAGATTGGATATGATGAACCTCCTCATTGAGTGAAGACCTCCTTTTAATATTAAGGTTAGTTAAGAATGGACTGTCTTAAATTTAATAAGCTATGATTAATCTAAGTAATATTTTGTACGTAGATTTTCAGCTAATCAGTCAAAGTGGCAATTAAGTACATATATTTGGTACCTGCTTTTAACATATGCAATTGTTTACAGACTGGGTCCAGTTTCATAATGAAATCTAATAGAATTAGTTGATAGTACAAGTATAGAAATTAGTGTGGTAATAATACTAATACCTATTTTTTTCATGATAGAGATGACTATTAGTGATACAGGAATTAAAAAATACTAAAGTACAAGTTACTATTGTACAAGTCTGTGTAATTGAATTAAGATAAATCTACAAGACTAATAGTATTAGTTTGTACTTTATTATGAAGCAGGGCCCTGGTCGTTCTGATAAAGGCTCAGATATTTTCCTAAAAATCTTCTTTTTAATTAAAGCTTTGCTATATTTCTCTGTTTTTTAAATTTCCTCTGATTGATACGCTGAAGTTCTAAAATTAACATATAATCTATAGATTTAAAAATCTATGATCCATGAAAGATGCGTGTTCTTTAAGTAAGATTGTTGATAATTGTTTAACAATCGGTCACATTTGTTATGATTAGTGAAGGCAACAAATACTTATTTGACTAGATTTATATAAAGCATGAAAACAACTAAGCTGCGTCTTCAGCTTTTTCATTTCCAACTACTTTACTACGCAATCGTTATTCTATCATTTCATGCTAGAAATGTTAATCAATATTTATATGGATAAATATTTATGTGAATAAATATTTATATTTATAATATAAGGTATATTTATCCGGATTATCTCTATAGTAAGTTTGGTGAGTCAATTCATTTTTTTTTTTCTTTTGAGGTTAATGACTTCCAATTTAATGAAATTTTTATTAAAATTATCACCACATGATACAACGTTTCGGGACCACTGTTCCATATTCATGCACCTTAAACCTCATAATTTCTTCTAGGAAATCATGTCATAATTTGTGCACCTTCACGAATCCTTAGCACAGCCATCACTCTATATCTATAGATATTGTCAGATATTTGGTTGAAACTCCTATTTACTAAAATAGCTAAAATAAATTTCAAAAGGTATAGTAAATTATTGTACAGTATAGTAAACACGCTAGGATATATAAATTTACAAATTTAATAAAATAATAATATAATAAAACACATATATGTTCTTCTTACTACCATCTTCTATAAACAGGAAAGGGTTTTTTAAATTCTAATTTCATCTAATTACATGATTATCGATCAATTATTATTTATAATTCAATTCAATATTTTGTATAATTCCAAATTTGTTTGTATACTATTTCTTTTCAATTTTGTTTCTCTAAATGTTGGTAGTATCTCTGTCATTCTATAGCCCTGATGAAGACCTAAAAGGCAGGTCGAAACGTCGGCATAAATAAATATCTTTTTGTTTATTTAAGTTGTTCTTTGGTGACCGCATCTCCCTCCTCCCGACCATCTTCTCCAATTAGTAATCTACAGTCAACTATCTGCACCTCAATTTAAACAATGAACAATGTTATTAGGTTTATCAGATACCATATATTTTACATAATTAATAAACATATATTTTATAGTATGTATGTAAAAAGCAGTTTAATGTTCCTGAATACAGTAATTTATGTGTCCTGAGATCAAGGGGGATATTCGAGAAAGTTGATAAAGAGGGTTAGAGAAGTAATATAGTGAGGGCAAACATCTCTTTATAAGCCGCTGTTCTCACTGTCCTTTCATCTCTCAATACTCTCATTCTCAGAGCTCTGTGTTAATTCTTGGCCAGCCTTCTCGCTTTTGAACCAGTTTCCAAAATTGTTCCAGCTCTGGACGATATTAAATTGTGGCGAGAAAGTTGACCTGCGTAGTTTCATCAGAATTAGGCAGGGCTTGCTAGCTAATCCTATCAAAGTCAGGCATGATGGCCACGTTATGTTTCTAATGTCCTAGTGATAATCGAGGAGTACCGTTACAATACAACTGAAGAAAGCTTATTTCAATTTGGGTAAAACAAAAATAAATAAATAAACTTCCATTCTTTTTTACATACTATCTCACATCTTAGCTGTTAACGTTTTGAGCTTTTTACCCCCTAATCGGAATCATAACATTAACATAAATCAAAGAAGAAAACTTATTTATATTTTTTATTAATATGTTCTCTTTTTTTTCTATTCATTATTTGATTGCTCGAATATAAAGTTCAAGAATTTTCAGAGAGAAATACCTCACTTAGCCACGCTGCCTAAATACATTGGGTTGCTATAACACTTTCAAACAATAATTATCAATTAACTGGCTTCAATTTCATTTTTTTACTATATAAATATCCTCCTTCTCGCACAAAGCCAAATAACAATTTGCCAATTCATCCAATACATTATTTACCCTGTTTCACTCCTTCATACCTCTCCTCTCAAGTTATACGCAACAGCCGTTTGATCAATTTGGCAAATTAACAGAAATCACAAACATAAAAACAAAAAAGCAAAGCATAAAAAACAAAAAAAAAACAGAAACAACACAATCACTACAGTAGAACGGTTTACTAAAAAAAAATTAAATTAATTTAAAAAGAACTAAGACATAAATTTAAAGAACATATAAATGAATAAATAAGTTAGAACACACAAATAAATGGGTTTAAAAAACACACAAATGAATATTATCAGAGTTAGCTCCCATGGAAGTGATGAATAATACCCGGGGAGTCAACAACTAGGTCTTCTAAGGAAATCCTTGTTTTATCAGATATTGCTCCACAAGATCCAAACTGTCCTTGTGATCTTCAAAGCAGATGCTGTTATCAAATAAACTGTACTGCAGTCGTCAGAATCGACCAGAGATAAGACCGACAGGTGTTTCACACGCTGACGCCGTTCGGAACCGCTGGACATTCCTAGTCTTCGGCAGCCTAAACAGCAGGGATAGCGATAAGTCGGTCTCGAGAGCTGGAGAAGTAGTACGTTACATATTGTGAGTCAAAACCGTAAAAATAAGTACGCCTGCTATCTTTCAGTAGGCACTACAACCCTGCGAAGGGTCCTGGCATCCACTATGAGCCTCCGCCATCCGGCTCGGTACCACACCATCCATCCACCGGAGCTTGGGCCGTCCAACTCTTTCAGGACAATGGATTTCTTCTTTCATGACTCTTTTAGGCATTTCACCAGGACTCATCCGTGCAACATGCCCTGCCCACCCATGGCGTCCCAGCCTAACTAAGGTCATAATACCTATATCCTGGAGCAGTTCTTAGAGTTCCTTATTTCTTCTTCTTCTCCAGCCTTCCTCATCAATTACCGGCCCATAAATTCTTCGAAGGATCTTCCTCTCGGAGACCAACAGATTATTTCTATTCTGTGTGGATAGGATCCTTGTCTGGGAGGCGTATGTTAGGACAGCCCTAATAAGAGTTTTATATAAATAGACCTTTGTTTTCTTGCTAATGATCTTACTCCATAAACTGTTTTAACAGACCAAAATAGCATCGATTATCCTTCGCTTTATTTCAGTGGAACATAATTTGTTGCTGTGACCTGAGATCCAAGGTGAGGAAACTCCTCCATTTTCTCTCTGCAGGCTCAAGAAAGACTCGGTAAGCACAGTAAAAGATCGCGCCATAATATCAAGGTCATCCGCATAACCGAGCAGTTGGATATGGTGCCGTTATTCTGGATACCTGATTCTCTCACTACTTTTTCCAGGATCAAATGAAACAGGAGGCACGCTAGAGCATCTTCTTGCTTAGTCCTTTATTTGAGCCAAATTCAGAAGAGTGTTCAGACTGTATGCAGACCCTGCATCTAACATCTCTCATAGTCATTTTCATAAGGCGTATAAGCTTTGAAGGAACCTTCATTTCTCTGATTGCCTCGTATAACATAGGACGCTTGATACTGTCATACGCCTTCCTGAAATCAACGAACAAGTGGTGGGTAGGGGTCTTATGTTCATGGGCCCTTTCCATGATTAGTCTAAGGGTATGAATTTGGTCGGCTGTACGGCTGCTATGTCCGTTTAAATGCATGCTGTTTTCAATTCGAATGCATGAATTTCTACACTGTCTGCATCCATGAACCACATGGAAGTGACTCCTTCGCTGAAGTCACCTTCGTTAAAGTCGCAATATTTTGCAAATTAGTCCATTATCATTAATAACCTAAGGAGCCACGGTAGATCTGTTGGGTACTCCGTATCACTCTAGGGATGCGCGGTACCCCCGGGTTGGTATGAGGCTAGTTACTTTAAGGACCCGAGTACGAAACCGGCTGGACAGAAAATCGTTTTCTGTTTCTGTCAATTCCTGTGGGTTCTGGATTCCTCCTAGGATTCACCCAGCCTCATAAATTAGGTAAAAATCTGGCGGTCGAGCGTGATTCTGATCAAATCACCTCCTTGCAAAACCGTTGGTCTAGTAACAGTACTTCATTACATAGTACTGAGCCCTTGACCCTTCAGGGGTTGTAGTGGTACAGATTTTAATTTAATTATAATTTAAAACTGGAAAAGGCTTCTATGGGTCTAATAAATAATCTCACTCCACTAATCCCTTTTTAAAAAGAACTGAATTGGCATGGAATTATATACAATTAACAAGTCATGAAAACACTAATTACTGCACTCAGACTACTCGACTAGGCTAAACTAAACTACAGATGGAACTAATCTCTGACGTAATGATCTATTGGCGAGCCTACATATGTAAATCAGGGAGTGCTGAACCGATAAGGGTTGGTTTGAGTATTTATCCGTCTCAAGTATATTTGTGTGAACCGATTTTAAGAGGGATTACATATTTCCCTGAAAGTCTCGGGTATTCCATAAATTCTCAAATAAGCTATTAGGCAACTCTAAGTAACCACTTAAATAAAAACCCTACGCTAGATTCCTAAAAACATCAAATATTCTTGACTAACTTTATTTATCAGTTTACAATTCTGATTATCAGCAATACGTCACAAATCGTGATGAAATATGATAAATATAAAATAATTTACATTGCTAATTTTTTCTTATCCTGACTGATGACATACAAAATTGTTGGTTAATATTTTTTTTATTTTAAACATTAAAAGAAAATTAGTTCGTTTGAAAAATCCCTACAAATTATTCAAGCCTTGGTAATCCATATCGAATTAAGCTCTTAACGTCGAGATTATGCCCGAAAATCGAGATAAATTATCATAACAAATTACAATATAATTACGTTTAAAACTTTATATAAAAGAGGCATTAATAATTACACCGTTGGATGGGTCTTGTTTAGAAACAGAAATTAAAAAAAAAAAAAAGCAAAAAGGTGTGCTATCAATCAAAGTTAACTTCTCCTTTCTTCTCCAACTCTTTCACCTTATTTTTTACCAACTTTCCACATTTCAAACTTCTTACTCCATTTTTCCTTTTTCATTCTTTCATAGTTACTTAAATTATACGCGTTTGAAAACAAGTATACAACAATCAATAATATATAGATCATTAGAAATCGGAGATATGTTGGCTATATACGTTGATATGAACCCAGGTTGGTTACTGGCATCGAAGTTATTTAATAACAGATGGTATTTTTATAACAATTCTCGCATATTGTGTTTATTCCAATATTTTAATAAGCTCACAACTGCCTGTTGGTCGTTTGCGTCGCACTTGGACGAGTCGCAATGAGTGATTGGATGCCCTGAATGTGGAACGGGTCCCATAGAGTAGCCTTCCCCAGTATCCTCACTATTAGATTGATCAAATTATAATAAAGGTTTTTTTTATAATATATACCAATCATTTAGAATTTAATCTTTGATGGTAATTGGTCTCCTCCGAAGTATCTAATGCACCCGTTTCTATATTTAGCTCATTCCAAAACTTTATTCTACGGCCTATTGCCTCTTGGAATGGAAAATCGTCGTTTCTATTGAAATTCTCAATGTTACCCGTGTGTATGTAAATGTGTATAACAGTGTCAAAAAATAAATTTTTATCAGCACTAGGCCCCACAATTACTTCCATTACCTTATATAATTTTTGTAAACATTATCTTATTCTTTCTTCGTCTTCGTCAAATTGATAATTTAATAACCGTACCATTATAATAGCACTTTACTTTGGATAATAAAATTTCTAGCTCATATGTCGTTGTCATACGTGTAAATATTGGTCTTTTATCTTTATACTAATGTAGTAGTTGAATGTCATATCGAAAAAAATATTAATTTAATTTCATGATATAGCACCCATATAAAATTTATCAGACTTCGATACTAGGGAATGATTCTCATGCTGCCGTCCATAACTCTACGGCGGTGCTTGTTTCAGGTAGTCCATGTTGGCGATTTTTATACCGAGATAGGTCTCAGTATCCCTATTCTCCACAGGAATACGCGACCATTTGGTTTGGCCTGCGATACTGTAAAACATTGTTAGCACCATGACTGAGTATTCAGAAAGTTTCCGGATTCTGGTTCCCGGAACTTTGAAGCAAACCAAGTCTCCGAATCTCCGCTGAGACTTGATCCGTCGACATCTGTGGACGATGTGGTGGTGTTCTCACCCGCAAGGCGAAAGTCGACATTTTGGGGAGGAGTATATCTTTTAATGATCGGGTAATTACTAGGACCCAAATAATTATGCAGTGTCCACCACGATATATTTATTTTTAAAAATCTCTTAAAACATTCGTAGCCTACCGTAGCGTTAGGATCCCTCTCCCCATAATAGTCTTTATTTAGTAGTCAGATAGTCTTTAGCCAGACATAAATTAAAAATCAGTATCGGTGTCGAACTCACGCCCTTATTATTATTAACAATGCATTTAATAAACGTACTTTCTATTTTATATTTGTATGACTAGATCGAGACTACTGTTAAAACTTACCTTTTGCTAAAAATACGAATCACCTTATTTGTAAGTGGTTCCGCCATTTTCCACCTACCAAGAGGTTCAGACGCCGAAAAAACTCCAAATCTTCATCGTTAGATCGCAGGTAATCTATGGGTTATCTTTCATGTCTGTACTGATTGCTGTCCGCCTAAGGAAGTTATTCATAAAATTATCTCTGTAATTAGTAGCTGCTCCTTTTTCAATTAAAATCTTTATCACTTCAAGTCGAAAATAAGCAGAGCAAAACTTTGTAACACAATATGCAATCTTGATATTTCTAAATGTTATTTGGTGTAACAGGAATTCCACCCCTGAAGTTTGTTCCCCATTTGCTCCATGGTATAAGGTAGTCTATTCATAATTATCCTTCCCATTGAGAGGAGCTCTTCGGTAATTGAGATCCGATGCTTCACAATCCAATCGACAATAAGCAGACGCTATCATTTGTATCGCTCTACCAAGTCCTTTCTTTACTTCTCGATTTGCTTCTTAGTTTCACTGCACTGCCACCATTGGAGTCTACTCATTCGCTGCAGTAGGAAATAAAACAGACTCTCTATAGTTCTATACATCATTAAGAATTGTTTCTCCGTCAATAAGAAGCTTCACCTCATCCAATCAATAATAAGCAGACGTTTTCATTTGTATCGCTCTACCATGTCCTGCTAAGTTATTTTTTAAGTTCTTCTCGGTTCCACAGCACTACCACCATTTGAGTCTACTCATTCGCTGCTATAGGAAATAAAACAGACTGTCTATACTTATCTGTATCATTAAAAATTGTTTCTCCGTAAATGAAAAGTTTCACCGGATCCAATCGATAATAAGAAGACGCTTTCATTTTTATTTTCCTGCTAAGTCATTTCTTAAGTTCTGGATTTGCTCCTCGGTTCCACAGAACTGCTTTCATTGGAGCCTACTCATTCGCTGCTGTAAGAAATAAAACAAATTGTCTATAATTATCTCTATCATTAAGAGTTATTCATCCGTCAATAAGAAGCTTAACAATATCCGAATGGCCACCAGACGACGCCTCTATGAGATGTGTCAACATCCAACTATTTTGGTTCCTAGGTATGCTTCACCTTCCATCCGTAGTGGTACCAAAAGAGTGAGTTCTCTCTTTGCTGCGTGATGAAGTGCAGTTTCCCCATTATTATCATCAAAATGCCGGGAGAGGTGTACCCGCGAACATTTCTCTCACAGCTATAATACAGTGACTATATATCGTCATTAAATGTATTTTATTACTATTTCCTCTGCCTAGCTGAAGCTTAGGTTCATATATAGAGAAATATTATGTATAAAAGATTTTTTCATGGTTTATTGATGACTGTTTTAATTGTAAATAATAGCTAAGAGCGTTTAGTCCTTTTTTGGAAGTCGACAACTCATCTACGTAGACACCGCTTGTGCAATATATTTTTTTCCTCTTTATTGTAAATTCCTTTGAGGCATTCTTTATGCTGTTTATAATTTTACAATCATCATTAATCTATATTTATGTTACATATTTTTTATTTTCATCGACAAGCCCATGGTTATCTGAAGTTAACTTTGAATGGCTCAACATGAAAAAAAACTTTTTACGAAAAAAGTCACTGGCAAAAGTGGGAGCAGCAATATGTTTCTACTCGTTTATTAATGAATCTAATTATTTATCTGATATTTTTTAAATATCTCCTAATCCACATGTGTCCCTACAGCATACACAACACAATCACAAAGAATAGTATATTGAACGTAATATACAATAGTACATTGTACTAAGTATAATGTAGAAGCGAATATAATTAAATACGATTCACGCTATTGCAAACTACTTCCTGATAAACGATAAATATAAAAATAATTACAGTGCTTTCACTACGCTCAAGTACCCTTTTTGTACAGTTCAGATTAGGATAGTTGTTACCAAAAATATCGGTATCTTTTATAGGCACTCATCCGTAAATGAGTATAAACATGAGTCCTTGTCATGGCATATCTTTCCATATGACCTCTCCAACACCCCAACATTGCTCTAATTATGCCAATGTGGCTAGTTTCTGTAGCATATTATAGAGTAGTGAATACATGTTTATTCTTATATATTTCATTGAGACGCTCCTTAGTTAATAAGAACTTTAACGACATCCAAATGGTTCGATACGCTAGCATAAGTTCTTCACAGCGTGATACAAGCATCCAGATGTTCCACTCACTCCGGCAGTGCTATCTCAGTGATTCTCAGCGATTTCAATAAATGGGTTTTAGAGATAATACTCTATTAATGAGAAGCTTCACAACATTGAAATCGCAATAAGATGATGCAAACATGAGAGGTGCCATTTTCCCATAGCCGTTAGATCTGCCCCACATTCCAACAGTGCTCGCACGTGTCCAACATGTTATAAAGTGTCTATTTTGTGCTGTTTAAATGTAGAATAATCGACCCAAGCAAATGGGTTTCTTTTAGAGGTAACCCTAGGTCAATGAGAAGTTGAACAGCTCTATTCTGAACTGTTATCATTTTGTTTTCGTATAATGAAAGTTATAGGGGTCAAACTATTCCTCGTCTATCTTCGTAAGTATGAATAAGACTGAGATCAGCTGAACCCATTTGTATATTACAATACATATGTTGAGATTCCGGTTATGTGGATTCGTGAGTATCCTGGAACATGTACACTTTTTGGATTACTCCAGTCTTGTAACGTATTTCTTGAGAAGAGCATTGCGTCGGATATTTCATATACTCTTCCCATGAGAGTTTATGAGTACTCATGCTTCAAGTACCGTCTATAGTGGCTCACTCATGCCAGCTGTGGCCGCAATGTGGAAGTAAGTGTTACCTATAAGCAAATGGTTTCAACTTTTCCACCTCCCAGTAATAATTCCTTTTTAGATGGAATGCCATAATTTTTAATTTTGTTACACCAGTTCCGTTGAAACGATCAAAACTTGTATTCGGGAACCTGAGAACAGCTATAGAGAACGTGCTCCCAGTCTTACTACCAAATGTAAGCTCTCCCCATCCTGACTTCTGATTCAGAAGGTTCGCCGTTGACAACTCGTTTAGTTGTTATGGAGATGATTTCACAAGCACTGTTGTCAGCCACAGAATTTCTTAAGACGTGCTCAGAAACATCTGAAATGTAAATAATAAATTATAAATGTGAACATAATAATTATAATTTTATAAGTTCCTCATTATGGGTTGATATTAATAATGATGATTGCTTAGAACTACATCTATAAAAATATTAAAAACAGAAACATATTATATATATATTTTTTTTAATATGCTTGTATACCACTGCATATGAATTTATATATTTTTCATATCTTCAGAATTTATTTTTATTTGCGGTTGTAAAAGAACTAGAATCACCAAATGAGCTGTAAAATTTAGGCAAGACATGGGTTGGCTTGAGGAAAGCCCAGTGCTGCATTCTCCTGACGTTCAAGTGAACTATTAGATCACACTAAGAGATCCCTCATTCAACTCCTCTTCAGCCCACACCGAGTTGCGTTAGAGATGTCATTCAAATTTATTAAAATGTCCATGTAATTTGTCTTAAAACCGTTCGTAAGTCATAAGAATGTAGTTCATTACAATCGAAATGCGTAAGTCGGTTTGAATGGTTTCGTTTGAAACGTAGGGTGGGTTAATAGCCAGTCATAAAAATTGCGATTAAAAAGTTTATATTGTTTGAATTTGAGTCTCTTTAGACGGTCTATAAATTTGGCAAGCTTAAGTTCATATAGGTTTCAATAAATAATTGTATACGTTAAATTTATGTCTGAAGGATAATTTAAAACGTCTATGTAGTATAGAATATAATAGTTTCAGGCGGAAATTTAGCATTTTACGTTGTGTCTTGACGTGTAGCCTCACGCCAACCTTCTTTTTTTAACTTATTTAGGACTTACTTATAAAAATACGAACGTCCTAAATAAGTTACATTATAAATAAACTTAAAGAAGTTATAAATTTGATTCAGTAAGTAGCACGATTAAAAAATAAATACGTAAAGTATAAATTCTTCTACCTCTATCTTCAATTTTGATTATAGATATTTTACGTTTGTGTTACTAACATTATATTTCTTAATTGTTTTTGGTCTATATATTTTGTGGCCATGCATTGTTATATATTCTCGCTTGGTATAGCACATAAGTAAACAATTTCAAGTAACAACTCCTAGCTGGTGCTACGTACTCCGCAAAAATTATTTCCTGACCTTAGATTTACCACTCTACGTGTACAAACATATTTATGATATTTAAACACTATTCAAACTATCTCAAGGTGAATCGCATGGCTATCCGAATAGTAATATATATTAATTATACTACATAATAATTTTTTTTTAAAAAAAAGAACTTAAACTTCATTTAACTTGTTTTGATTGGTTAATCGTAATATCAAAAGATTTCAAGATTTAGTTGATTCAATTAAGTGACTTAGATAGCGTTATGTTACATGAAATGAGAACCTTAGTGGAATACTAGACAGCAATGTATGACCATGATGGATATAGAACAACCTGTACAATGTTTAAATATACAATAAATATTACAGATTAATTATAAATATTTACCTTCGATTGCAACATTATCAAATATGCAACAGTGCATCCATAGCAAAACTTCAAATAGTGCATCTAGCTGAGCCTATGCCACTTTCATGACCGAAATCTGAATTCGTCAACAAGGACATGGAAATGTGCTCCTTTAGCGTCAGAGGTGCTAGGACCGCAGTTACTGGAGTAGGGGAGGAGCTGCTTAATATCCTGAATATGGGTTTCCGGTCCTCCCACGTGAAGTCCATTCATGATCCTTCTAATGCTTTGACATATAATTGTGGAATCGACTGTATTTGTACTAGAATCGGGAATTCAGGAAGTCCTGAAAAGTTGTTACAACTGCCTGTTGGAATCGGGTAGTTTGCATATTCCTCAAAGCCGTGACAAGTGATGGCATGCCCAGAATGTGGAACGGGTCCGATAGAGGGGCCTTCCCTGGTATCCTCACTTTTAAATTGATCAAATTGAGTAGATGGATGCTGTATCCCTGTAACGAACAAAGTCGAATTTCTTTTATAACATTTGGACGTTTGCCTTAGCAACGTTCTGAAACACTGAAGAACATCTATGAGTCCTTTTGCAGTGTATTCAGATAACTTGCGGATTCTGGGTCTTTAATTATAAATTATAAATATTTACCTTCGGTTGCAGCATTAATAAATATACAACGGTGCAAACATGGCGAACTAATGCAACTAGCTGAGCCTATACCAGTTTCATGAACGAAATCTGAAATCGTCAACAAGGACATGGAAGAGTGCTTCTTCAGCCAGAGTCAGAGGTGCTTGAACCGCAATTGCTGGAGCAACAGAGGAGCTGCTTAATACCCTCAGCAAGGGTTTTAAGTCCATGCATGATTATCCTAATGCTTTGGTCATATAATTGTGGAATTGACGGTATTTGTACCCAAACGGTTCCAGTTGAACGGTTATTGTGGAATAGGTCCGATAGAAGGATCTTCCCCGGGGAGACCGGCCTTTCCCATCCTCACTATTAGATTGATCAAATTGAATAGACTGATGCTGCATCCCTGTAATGAACAAAATCGTAGTTCTTTTATAACATCCTAAAGTTTACTAATTTGTATTGAAATTGTTAATTTTATCTCGTTGTTCTTCTGATTTCTTTATAGACTCTATTTCTTCCAAGTGTTAAGTTTCCTGTAGATGATCTCTAACTTCAATAGTCTGTTCGATCGCGGATACTTTAAGAAAGCTGATTATTCTTTCTTTGATATAAAACGCTATTAATACTCAAAGTAGAGTTCATTGTTATCTACCGTTATTAGCCATCTGCTAGCCAATTGTTCGATCCCGCGCTGATACCATTTGATGGGATAGTTGTCAAAAAACTCTTGGAGCACAATTTCAACTTCCGAAAAATTATCTAATTTTTTTTTCCCTTGAAGAAAATGGGCCATTGATCGAAACAAGTAGTAATCCGATTGTGCGAGGTATGGGAAATTTTGGTTGTATCAGGATTTCGAACCCGTGCAGTTCTTTAAACTTTTCTTTGGTTTGACGGGAAGTGATTGCCTGTTCATGAAGAGTAAGTTCGTGAAGGACCAGCCTGCTGCAGTAGTAGACCAGCACTCTTCGTCACCTTTCCCATGGAGAGAACAAAGTTACTACCAATATCTTTCGACACACTCCTTTGCAAGTTCGCGTGTACTTATGGACGGATTCGACTCCACAGATTCCTGCAGAACTTCATCAATATCCATTAATGGCCGAATCCCCGAATCCCCTCTTCTTTTCCAACATCGTTTCTTCACTGCTAATTTTTTCAAAACAACTAACTTTGCCTCCTTGCTCCATCTTGTTTGACAGTTGATCAAGCAGGAGGAGAGCCTAGGTGCTGGTGAGTATCAATGAAATGGCGGTGTTCAACTGGTCTATATGGGCAGTGGCATGCCTAATACTCCATCTTATACACTAAGCACTTTAGTTTTATTTTAATCATAATATATCCCAAATCGTGCTTATAAATACTAATAACAAACGGGCATCGTTGAATGGTCAAAAAAATTTCGTGACAAACGTTTTGGACAAATAATTAAAAAATAAATCAAACTAGAATAACGCGTATTTATTCACCAATCACACACTTTTATAGTGCATCATATTTTGTCAAATGTAAATATAAATTTTATGATCCTTATTCCTTGAGAAATATTTCTTCAGTTTCATTTCCGCCTTATTTTATGATACATGCAATATTTCTCTAATAATTACAACAGTGTTGTAAGAGAAATAAAATAACTTATTTGTTTGTTCAAGCATCCTTAACAATAAAAATCATATCTACAAATGTAGCAAACTACATTAAGGGATAAAAGAGGACAATAACTCGAAATTTTTTTTGGGGGGGAAATTGGAATATTGAAGTTTATTTTAAATGTAATTGATAGTTTTAGTTAAGTTTGTTAATTTTACGTAGTCAAGTTATGAACTGATTACACTCAATTTTCAATAAAAGATTTTCATTCGGCAAAGAATAAAATAAAGAAAAATATTTTCAAGCATTTTATTCTTTTCCGGAAATACCTATATAACCGGAAAGATCAATCATTACGGATCATGAAATTTTTAGAAATTTGCAACCATTAATTTTTTCATTTACTGCCAAGATAACGAAGGTACAATCAATTTTAAAGAAATGGAATTATTTTGCAATCAAATATCAATTGTTCTTTCTTAAGCAAGAAATTCAATTATTATTATCTTTTATAAATGCTCCTTCCTGAATTTATTTTTAGTTTCTAGCTAACACTAATCGATACAGGTTAATATCTTCCTATATTACATATTTATCTATGTTCCTAGCCTTATATATCTCCTTGATTCATTTGTTTTACACCATTCTTGTTGTATATTTTATTCTCTCTTCTTCCTTCTTTTAGTTTTATAATGTTATTACTTTTATTATTTTTTTTCAATTATTATAACTTATGTTGTACAAATTCAACTTATAATGCTATCATGCATTACGATAATTTCATCTTAATTTATACATAGGTTTCTAAGAAAGTAATTTTTTCTGTTATTTTTAAATACCCTTCTTTTACCACCACCCGGATCATCTAACACCAGGTAAATTGAAATGAAATAGTCTTTTATTTATGCAATAAATTAAAATCATTACAAAATACAATATAAACATTTAAAGAAGATAGAGAGAATAAAAAAAATAAAAAAATTTATTTATATATATATAATAGTTGACAAAACATTAACTTCGATCAATTTTCTTTCCATCTTTCTGAATTCTTTCCTGCATAGGCCTTCCCTTTCGGGAGTAATAGTCAGCACTTCCCGGGGTAACCAGCCTTATTGGGAGGCCCGTCCTCTTGAACATATCGCTTCATCTTATCATTTGACGTCCTCTTCTTCTCCAGAGTCCATTCTGTGACAATTTTTGACCATTTGTCATCTTCGTATCGAAGGAGATGCCCTGCCCATTTCCATTTGCTCAATCTTGTCAGCTTCAGTGTGTCAGTGAGTTCTGTTTCTTTCTGGATCCAACGATTTTTTATTCGATTTCATTTCCTCACATTCACAACCAAAATTATATCTTCTGCGTGGTAGGCATTTAATAGCTTTAGAGAGCACGCAAAAAATAATCATATGGGCATGTATTGAAAATTTCTAACTATGCAATGAAATCATCATGGCTAGAAAACGTGGTGTTAAATCCTAGAGGAGGAGAAAACAAAATGTTCGATTCAATTCAAAACTTATATATTTAAGATATAAACTCTAGTAGATATGTTGTTTTAACTATTCGCTATGGCCTATATTATTTATATTACCTTCACCCAGAAAATCAATAAAACCTCTTTAATGATATGTGAATTTTAAATCTCAATACATTGAACAAAATCAGCTAACTAATTTGGGGTTTCCGTTATTTACTTTAGCCAAATTCCTTAAACTAACCAAACATTTCCTTGCTGGAAACAATTCTGCATCATCATCTGTTGTCAGTGTTAAAGTTATGCAAGAGCAATGATTGGAAAACTAAAATCCTATTGTAACTTTATTTCTCCGAGGTTCTGTTTATCTGTGGGAAATTAGGGATTCTATTTCTAGCCACTTTATAGGAAGAGGGTTACAACGATTTAATGAGATTTTGTTGTGCTAACCTAAATATACTCCAGACTTAGGTATCTTTAGCACACCATTAAACGGGATGACATAACTAAGAAGCGATTTAGTTTTAAATGGAGCACAACATTTTTTGCAACCTCAGAATCTCCAATTACTAAAACGATAACAGTCATAATTTGTTAGAATCCTTTTAAAATTGTCTACTTAGCAAAGATAATTTTATTCTGGACAGACACTGCAATATCGTTTATGAAAATATTTGTAGTATCTGGAAATATTCTTAGTTCATTTTTTTGGTTGATTATTTTAGTAATTTAACATTACTTTAATATTTAAGTATTTTTCAAAATGTTCTAATTTACTTTTAGTTAATCAGAAAATTTTCAGTTATTATGTATTTTTTTATTTTGTTAATTACATGTAACTTATAAATAATTAATTGTTTTTATATTTTATATTTTTCTGAATTTACAATTGTATTTATTCATAGTAATTTTTACATATTGTATTTTTAGTTTGTTATATTTTAAATAAATTTATTTTATTTTCTAAGCATATTTTAAATTATTCACAGTGTGTTCTTTTTTTATTGAATTATATGTTAGTAGATAAAACCAAAATTATAATACCAAATAAATTCAAGTCGTTAATGATTTAAATAAAACAAGAGAGAAATACTTTATTCATATATGCTGCCTAAATACATTAGGTTGCTATCT
>NW_027106176.1:49911-55946 GCF_000696795.3 Halyomorpha halys | reverse complement strand
TTAAAAATAAATATCTTAGTCACTAAGTTAAAATATATATACAAACATTTCAGACATAAATATCGTTAAAAATAAACAAACAAACCTAAAACTCGTTAAAACCGTATAAATACATTAGTAATTGTTTAATATAAATGAGTCACTGGATAATAAGTCATGTTAAGAGAGAACAAAAAAAAAAAAAAATCGGATATACGAACTTAAAACAAAACATTAAAACAAAAAAGTTTATACATTTTAAAAAATACTCACATGTTAATGTAAAAACAAATAAATATACAAATTTATTATCTATTTATTATTCAAAGCCCAGTTGCAAACCCATGTCAACATTTTTAACATATCCAGAAATGCATTATATTATATACGTACACAAAAACTCTTTTTAAAGAAATAACTTCTGACAATTTAGTTATAAGAAAAGTTCCACAAGAATCGAATTGTTATTCAAAGCTGCTTCCATCAGTGGAGTTACCACCATGGGACTATCCCATTTTTTTTTGCATAATCCATGGCCGAGTATCCAGACTCAGACTCATCTTCAAGTGGAGCTCCTTGATCAATCAGAAGCTTCACTAAATTCAAGTGGTTATTAAGAGCTGCTTCGATTAGTGGTGTATTACCGTTTCCTGCTTTAGCCATTACGTCTGCCCCATGTTTCAATAACTCTCTCAACACACGATCGTTTCCTTTTCGTGCTGCAAAATGTAGTGCAGTGTACCCATCATTATCCTTATCTTCAAGTGGCGCTTCTCGGTCAAGAAGAAACTTCACCACATCATAAAAGCCGTACCGACATGCATTCATTAGTGGTGTACAACCCTTATTATCTTTGGGATTTATTTTTGCCCTTTTATTCAGAAGCAGCCTCACCACGCCATTCCACCTATATAGTGCTGCTTGATATAGGGCTGTCCAACCATCATTGTTCTTTTCTTCAAGTGGGGCTCCTTCTTGAAGGAGAAGATACACCATATTATAATCGTTAGCTCTAGATGCTATTATTAGTGGCGTATCGCCATATATTGTCTTAGCTGATATATTCGCCCCACGTTCCAACAGCTCTCCCACTATTTTAACGGACCCTTTTTCGACTGCATAATGTAGAGCAGTCGATCCATCAAAATCTACATCATTCATGGACGCTCCTTGGTCAATGAGAAGTTTTACCAAGTTCAAAAAACCATGGTAACTTGCTAACATTAATGGTGTCCGCCCATGACCATTCTTTGCTCGGATATTGGCCCCTCGTTCCAATAGTTCTCTCACCACATTAACATGTCCATTAGATACTCCAAAATGTAGAGCAGTGTATCCTGATGAATCGGTGTCATTTAGAGTTGCTCCTCGATCAATTACAACATCCATCACAACTTCAAGAGGTTACTACCTCGATCAATCACAACATCCAAGTGGTTACTGATAGATGCTACTATTAGTGGCGTATCACCATTTTCTTTCTTAGCATTGAAATTGGCCTCATGTTTCAAAAGCCCAGTTACGACGCCTATGTGCCCTTTTCCTACTTCCCTAATAAATTTTTTTAAAATAATTATTGTACTTACCGATGAATTTGCCATTAATATCATTAGAAGTAGTAATATGAACTGCATTATATCTCAACCCTCTTCGGTAGATGTTATCATAAACAAAATGGTCTGAAACAATTTTTACAATACTAATTAATAGTAGTTACTATTACTACTAACTTATGTTTGTTACCTTATAATTATATAGACTAATTCAACTATTCCTTTCTGAATCTTGAATAATATTGGTCCCATAAAGATTCCTTTTTATTAATTTATTTTTACATATTATATTATTGGACAATTTACTAACGTTCAAACGAGCCTCTGGAATATTCCAGTAGATTTTAAATTCAGAATTATTTAGAAAATTCATCGGCAATAGACAATTATAAGATTAAGCAACTCTAAAGGATTTAATTAATTTTTAAATGACTTTGCACATTAAAAAAAAGGAATTTTTCTTTTTGTTTGTTATTTTATTTTTCTGTAATATTTATGTAGTACAAGAAAAGTTACAGGGTTTTACGTATTTTAAGCAAGTTTCATCAAAATTGCACCAGCCTTTTTGGCTCTACAGTTTAGAGAAAAATCTTTTTTTGGCTATTGTGCAGCAACGATTGAGTCCCAGTTTGATCCTTAGCAGAAATATATAAAATTTAAAAAAATCTACGAATGATGCCTACCCGTTCAAGGGAATATCATGGAACAGACAGACAGATGCTGTGGGTAAAGTTAAAAAAGTTTTTGAACTTAAGGTGTTAGTTGAAAACTGAACATCTCAAACATGACTCGATTACAATACTCTGCTTATCCAGATGCTAAGGAAAGTAAAAAGTATTCTAAAATTATAAATAATATTAATCTAAATAAATCAAGAAGAAATTAGCACTTTGTATGGTTTCCTTTTCAACTTTAAATTATATACATTCTAAAGACGTTTACCGTTCTTGTTGTTCTGGCCAGGTAATGATATGAATTTTTTTTTCTAACAAATAATGCTGCATTATACAAAAATTTAATTTTTATTGGAGTGCAGAGAAGTAAAAAATAATGTGAAAACTTTAAATGCGTAAGTTTTTTTTTTTACTTCTGGACATGAGAAACTCAATAGAAAAGAAAAATTAGAAATTCATTTATTGTTAATGGGTTTTGGGGTAAAATCTAAATGCTAACAAAAGAATAATTAAAAAAGCAACAAAAGCTGTTTTACAATAAATAAGGGAAGACAGACGAACCAACGCTGACTGTAAAGAGAAAATGCCGTTATAAACTCTATCTTTGCATGACATTCATGCAATGTCTTAACAATTCTGCAGTTGTCAGTATGGATAAAATGCTTTTTTATTCAAGGTGTTAAAGTAATAATTCCTTGAAAGCTGCAAATTTCAAATATGACCTGATTAATACACTCTGTTTACCCAGGTAGTAAGGAAAGTAAGTATAACTAGTAAGTATTTTAAAATTCAAATGCATTTTTTACTTCTGGGCATTATAAAATCAATAATATATTTTGTAAATAAATAAAGAAGATAATTGGGAGGGTTGTAGTTTTAGGAATATAAATGTTATATTTTTTTTTTTTGAACATTGCGAAACAAAGAGTAAAATAAAAATATACTCAAACAATAATTTTAGGTTAATAACAAGAGAAAGCGATAAAATTTTAGAATACTAATTAATAGATAATTGTTCAATTTCAGAAAATATATTAATAGAAAATCCAAGGGAAAACTGAGGCCAAAAAAAATCATCCGATTAAAAGAAAACGTTCGAGAGTGTACACTTACCACTAACTGGAAATATGAACCTCTGTCACCTTAGATCGGTTGCAACCAAATGTCCTAGGTTAACGAGCACATCATATTTTGCAAACATTCTCGGTATTATCCACCCGTTATTTTCTGTTAGAAAATAATACTATTCTTACCTAGACTATAAGTTTAGTACAATGTGCAGTAAATGCTCTTGAAAAGTAGTAAGTCTTGGAATATTTAAGACCACATTGTCCAGCTTGAGTTCAAATTCAGGAAAAAATCTGGAATTTTCCCTTGGAATTCTTCAATACTATCTACCCCGTAAAAATACTGAATAGCGACGAAAGAAGAATAAATTTTAAAAACTTTAAGCCTTATAGAGCTCTATACGTCTTTTGTTATTTGAGGTACACATTACACATAACTAATATTGTTTTTAAAAATAAAAATAAATTGTTTTAGAAAGTAATTCAGTACATAGAGTGTATGTCTAGTTAATGGTAAACTAGTAAGTATTGAATTATTTAACTGTACACTCCACTGTTAGTGAAGTAAATTTCTAATACTATGTACAGTTTTTCAAAAACTAGTGTTTGTGAAGAAAGAACTATGTGACGTATAGATTTCCATTAGCACTCATTAATGGACTATAAAGTAGTTTTTGAAGTTTATCTTCGTATGAGTAGTAATTTTCATGATATTTCCTGAAATAAACTGATTTATAGTTGTTCGGATAAATTTTAATATACAAAATTTATATTCACCTGCGAATATAATAAAAACTATTATCCCTACGAAGATACATGTATTCACGAAGATATTATATTCACCTGCGAATATAATAAAAACTATTATCCCTACGAAGATACATGTCAGATACTACTTTATAGTAAGTTAAATTTCTTAACTAATGAAATTTAGTTAAGAATCTGGAGATGCATTTTTTCGAAAATCAAACATTTCATCCGAACTAGAAACTAGAACATCAACTAGAAATTAACATTTTCTGAATTTAGTTGTCAAATATCATAATAACTACTACTCCTACAAAGATAAACGTTATAAACTATTTTATAGTAAATTTAACTAGCTTTAAATTGATTGCTAAAAAAATCATGGTTTTTGAAATAAAGTTTTCCATATATCAAACTTATTGTACAAACAACTATAAATCAATTTATATTAGCAAATATAATGAAAACTACTATTTCTAAGAAGATAAAGGTAACAAATTACTTTATACTAAATTAAACTAGCTTTAATTTGAGTGCTAACAGACTAATATGTCTCATAGTTCTTGAGATATAGATTTTCAAAATAAATTCGCTAACTACTAATCATTCAGTACATTTTTATGAAATGTTGATTTTTAAAAAGCTGTTTCTCGAGAACCATTGAACGTAAATAGCAAGTAGTGCTAATATTTCAGCAAATTTACTCTCCTTTAAATAATGTTCTCTTAAGCTTTCTAGTGTTGTCGGTAATTTTAAAGATATAGAGCTCGGAATGAAATTAATTTTTTAACGTTTTGAAACAGTTGCTATTTTTTATTCCCCCTCTACTTTATAGACAGACGCATCAGTTTTGACTAGTAATTATATATAGTTATCATTAAAGTAATAAAAAATAGGAGTAAAATAACTTTTTCTCCTCTTGGGCACTTGTACTATGGGAGTGTCAAGATTCATTTCTAGGGACCACCGAGAAATAAATATCATCTGCCCCAGATGGGAATAGAACCAACAACCGTGCGCTCTGGACCGTCACATCTCTTTATATACTATTAACAAAATTCAAAAGTCTCATATATTAATATCCAGATGAAAGCCCATGGTAAGACTTTATTTCACGAATGAGAAATAAAAAAGGAAACTAGGTAGGAACCAGTATTGGAAAATATTCATATAGGATATAAATATTTATAACTCTTAAGAAGTGTTGAAGGGATGGGTAACCAGCATGAAAAGGTCAATGAATAAGTAAAAGAAGATCTTTGGCTTTTAATATCTTAAACTTTCAAAAAAATCCATTTCTTTTTCTGACACTCTTTGTTCGTTCTGAAGGTGTTGTCGGGTTTGTCTGGTCTTAGGCGATTTCTCTAGCCTGATATACTCTTTACAGAAGGCCCGCGACAAGGCGTATTCATTTGTAAGTTTGTAAGTAGGATCGGCCGTGCCAGAGGATGAGCCCTGGACACTGACTAGGTAAAGGAATTCTAGGTGAGAGAGTCTGAGGCAGAGTAACAGTTCTAGTTACCCAGATGAAGCGGACGGACTAGAACTGTAAAGATAGGAGCCAGCTTACTAGTTGCCGAGATGAAGCGGACGGACCAGTAAGCTGATAAGGCTAGGTGCAGCTCTAGTTGCCGAGATGAAGCGGACGGACTAGACCCGGGGAGAGACGGGAAATTACACTGGTTGCCGAGATGAAGCGAGTGGACCAGTGTAACTGTTGAGGATTAGGTTACAATCTTAGTTGCCGAGATGAAGCGACGGACTAAGATTGCTGGAGAGAAGGAGAGGAGATAGGCCATCATCTTAGGTGGACGTACAAAATAACAACTTTTGCGAGAATAGATTGGCAATGAACTTCTCTATCTCAAGCAGTGTATACGCCACCTGTGCCATGACTAGGCCCAGGAAAGGATGTGGATCTACGATCGAATTTTGGGGATTTAGAGTCCCTTTTTATAGCCCTAGTCCATGCGTGACCGAGAAGCGGTCGGTACATGTCTGCTTGAGATAGGTTC
>NW_027106176.1:34417-49756 GCF_000696795.3 Halyomorpha halys | reverse complement strand
TAAATTTGAGAGCTTCGGTGAGGCTCGAGGTGGAGCGCTTTGGTGAGTTGTGGTCCAATCACTTGCTCCCTCTCGCTACAGTGTTATAATGTGTAATTTTTAATAAAATCAGTACTGATTCTTTTTCTACGGTTTCCTTATTACTGTTCGGATAGGGCTAGTTGGAATGAGATATTAAAATTCAAATCATATTTTCACTAAGCCATGGGCCCACTGTTCTTCGCAGACAATAGCTGACAAGCCAACTAATTAATTTGTTTCTGAAAACATATTTGAAGACTTCTTCCGAATAATACACACTATTCCTTTTTTTCTTTCCTCTTCTTATCCCTTCCATTTCACAATATTTATTTCATTTGATCGACAAATTCACTCTCCTGAATTCCCCCTCTCAGATCCTCCCCAGTGACCCGCTAAAGAAATTCACTATTAGACAGCGATGTGAGATCATACCAGAAAAATACTAGTCACAGCAATAGATCAGTTTAGAGTAAAACAAACAAATAAATAGATTTTACAAAAAAAAAAATAATACATGGATTTGAAGGAAAATGTAATAAATGGTTGGTTAAAAGAAATACTTGATTGGATAAATAAGTCAGAAAAAAATAACAATTTAATGAATAAATAAGTTAAAACACATAAATCGACAGGTCTACCTACTAAAATGAATAAATAAATAACTTCAGTGCTCTTGTTCTATGCGCTGTAGGAATAAAACACCTAAGATAAATTTTATTTACAGTAATCATGTGATAACTTATTTTATTTAAAGTAATCATGTTATAACTTATTGTATTTATAGTAGTAATCATGTTATAACTTATTGTATTTATAGTAATCATGTTATAACTTATTATATTTACAGTAATCATGTGATAACTTATCATATTTAATGTAATCATATGATAACTTATTGTTTTTATAGTAATCATGTAATAACTTATTAATAATCAACCTCCTGGAAAAACGGTATAAGTGTTTGACAAAACTATATCTCGGAAAAGTCTGGACGTAAAGAGTTCTATTATGGCTCAAACATAAGTAAAAATGATTTAATATTTTTTTCTGCAGTAGGTGCTTTTAAATATATTGAGCATTGGATAAACTAAAAGCGAAGAGATAGTTTTATTTGTTAATAATTTAAACGAGAGACATCTTGCTCTTGAAATGGCTCAGTATGTACTCACTTTCAAATGTAAAAAATCTGCCATATGGCAAAGGAATATATTGTATATATTTATATTTAGGTTTTAGATATAAGTGTTTTGTATATTTTAAGTGAAATTTAGGATGTAAAATCTAGTAACAAATTGATAGTAAAGAGTTCCATTAGGAATCAAATAATAGCAAATATACTCTAGTTTTCATAAAAAGACTAAATATTTTTTTGTGCGGTCAGTAATTTTAAAGATATTTTTAAGATATATTTACCAAGAAAAAAATGGTGTCCCAGATACATATATGCCGTAAATACGTCATTTCAGATTCTACATCTTTTTGTTTCTCTTGTTCTCGCTTCGTGAAACTATGTTATTTAAAGCTGCTGCAGCTAGATAGTAACAACCGTTTGAGTGCAATATATTTGGGTAACGCAGATAAGAAAAATATTGGAGATCTTCGGAATATTTGACCCGATACTATTCAATGTTCCTGTAAGTATCAACATTAGAATGGGGGAGATGTTGGATAGATGCAGGGAATTTGTCAAGGATAAAGACATCTTGTTATTACGAGAATCGACCTATAACCCAACTTCATTAAAACGGATGCTCCTCAAAGGTACATAAAAATCAGCTGCCCTCTAACTCACTTGAGAATAATTGTCCAACTACGACTCTCCGGTAAATACGCAATTACTCTAAGTTTCGGTCCACACAAATATACTCATATTTTGGACCCATAGAAGCTTTTTCCAGCTTGTGGTGGAACGGCACTGGAGGATTGTTTCCATTTTTTGACAAATTTTCCCGCGGATCCTGAGAACTGAATCATGCCGAAATTAAACAATGTTAACCAAAATCAGTTGTTTGAATTTCTGTCTGTACCCTCAGTATTGGATCTTGAACTTTTACAGGTATATATGTAACACGAAACCTATCGTCCCAATAGGTGGTATAGTTTTTGTTTTGTTTTTTTAATGTTATTTAATATGTAGTGACGTTTTTGTTTTATTGCAACGAATGTAGATAACCCAGCTTGGGTATATTGCTTGTTACTAGTTCTTATAAACGATCTTTAACTCACCATTTTTGTAAAATTACTAAAATTGATTATTTATTTTATGTATTTCACAGGCTAACTCTATTTGTACGCAGATTGCCCAATAAACAAATAAATAAATAATTATTACTGTTTCTGAGCTGAGTATTTATTTAAGTGTTTCGACCACTAGGGCCATTTCCACTGAATTTATAAAGCTAGTAGATTACAATTGACATATTCACAATGTTACAAAGTGAGAAAGTTACAAATTAACAATACAATTACAATTACATATTTACAATTAAAATTACAATTTACATTTTACAAAGTTGCAATTAGATTTGATGTAGTTAGTAAATTACTATATTAAATTTTACATCCATACTGGACAGTTAGACTATATGTGATCATAAATATTGATGATTTTAAGAAAGTGAAAAAGTTTTGTTATTCTTGTGCGGCGATGAAATTCTGGATTCTTTATCATCAGTATGGTACTTTGGTTGTCAACCAACAACTATGGAATGCCATGTAGAGTTGTCAACTCAGTCAACAGTCGCTGAAGCCATACCATCTCCTTGGTACCCTCACACGCTGCAATATAATCTGCTTCTGTAGTGCTTAAATCAGTAACTCGCTGTTTACGACTGAACCAACTTATAGCACCAGTTCTACACGTCATCAAACCTCCAGTTCTTGATCGTCGAGACAAGTTGTCATTTGCAAAGTCTGAGTCCAGATAACAGTCCAACTTTAGTTTAGTATCTGATTTATAAAACAGCCCATACTCCCTGGTGCCACTCAGATACTTGAAGATTCTCTTGACAGCTTGCCAATCAGATTTCTTTGGACAGTCTAGAACCTCCGCAACTGTGAGGTGTGTTACTGCATATGACAGTTCTGGGCGAGTAGTGATGGCCAAGTAGAGCAGGCTGCCAACAGCCTGGCGATATGGAACACTCATCTCCAAAGGTGAATGCTCAACTTCTTCAGCACGCTTCTCAGAGGGTGTAGAAAGTGGTTTTGAATCAATCATTTTGAATCTTGAAAGGATATTATTTGTGCATGCTTCCTGATCCACTAAAATTCCACCCTTCTTTCTCTTAATCTGCATCCACAGGAAGCTATCGAAAGACCCAGTGGTGATCCGTGAATTCTTTAGTCAAGTCTGAGAGAAATTGGTCAACTGCCTTTCGATCTCCAACTAGAATTCCATCAACATAGATGGCAACCATGAGCCTACGGCCATTTCCACACTCCTTGACAAAAAAAACAAGGGTCAGCATTGCTAGCCCTAAAACCACGCGATTCTATGAACTCTACAAAGCGGTGATTCCAGCATCTTGGCGACTGTTTCAACCCATATAAGATGCGCTTTAGTCGGCAGACACTTCCATCATCAAAGCCAGAAGGTTGATCCCTCCTCAGTCAAAATCCCGTACAAAAATGCTGCCTGTACGTCAAATTGTCTAAGTTCATATTTCTCAACAGCTGCAACATTCAAAAGAGTTCTCACTGTTTCAAAACGAGCGACAGGACTGAATGTCTGCTCCAAATCAACTCCTTGCTTCTGTGCATTATCCTTAGCTACTAATCGCGCCTTGTATCGTTCACCATTAGGTTTTCTTTTCACCTTCAACACCCATCGGTTGGCTATCACCTTCTTCCCTTCAGGAACTCCCACGTGTCATTTTCAGCAAGTGAACTCAATTCTTCTTTCATGGCTTGTTTCCACAAGTCACATTCTGATGATAGCTTCACTGACATTCATGTCCTGTTCTGCGATTAGAACATAATTATTCGAGAAGTATGAAGGAAGTCGTTTCTAGTGCCTAGTGCCGCAACGAGGTGCCTGTACCATTTGGTGCCTGTTGAACTTCAGCTTCAGTAGAAAGTTTCAGCAGGGGTCCAGAAGTGTCCAATATTTTCATCTCAGAATCAGATCCAGTCTCTTCATGGTGTTCAGCTTGGGTTCCTTCCTCTCCCTTCAAAAGCTCTGATCCAGACAATTTCACCAAATGCAGAATCGGAGACTCTCTATCAAAAATGACATCTCGAGCCAAAACAATGGAATCTTTGGTAATATTCCATAGGCGCTAGCCATTATGATGTTCAGTGTAACCAACAAAAAGGCAAGGTTCACTCTTTTTGTCCATCTTTCGACGTCTGCATTTGGGAACATGGGCAAAACATTTTGTCCCGAAAATTTTATAATTGTCAATTTTGGGCGGTGCACACTGTGCCCACAGCTCAATCGGAGATTTTTCTTGACCATTCATGGTCCAGTTCTGATGAGAATAAATACAGCTGTGTTGACAGCTTCAGCCCACAACTTTACTGGCAAATTCTTGGAATGTATCATAGAACGTATAGCTTCAACAAGCATTCTATTCTTACGCTCGGATGGACCATTTTGCTGAGGTGAGTAAGGTATAGATAGTCTAAGTGATATTCCATTCTCCTCCAGTAGTGTTTGAACACCTGCATTAATAAATTCCCCACCATTGTCACAGAAAAGTTCCCTGATGGCGTCTCCAGCTGCATTGGATTCATTAATAAACACTGACAAGCAGTTCGTAACATCTGATTTATTCTTTAAGAAGAAAACTCTTCTAAACTTGGAATAATCTTCCTTCTCACAGAGGAAATACTTAGAATCTCCAATAAAATCCTCTTGGAAAGGACCACAAACATCAGCGTGAATCCATCTGGCACAGGTCGTTGGTCGATCTTTTCTATCATGAAATGGATCTCGGTGGTGTTTACCATAAACACAGCCCTCACACAAATGCTCATCATCAGCCAAACACACTTCAATTTCCTTTATGGTTGTTCTCACATGACGTTTATTCTGATAGCAGAGACGCTCATGCCACAACTGTAGTGAATCAACAGGTAGGGTCAGCATCACCTCAGCAGCATGCTTGGGAATGTGGAATTTCAAATCAAAGACATACAAGCCGTTAGAAGATTTCTGCCCCGTCAATCGTACAGAACCTTTCTTAGAAAGTGTACAACCAAGTTTATTGATAAAAAATTTGTAACCTCTATCCAGAACTCGACTGACAGAAAAAATATTAAGGCTCCTTCACATGATTCAACATCCTTCAGATGATTCAATTCCCATTTTTCACCAACACTCATTTCATTACCATGTCCATATGCCTTAATCAGATTATGATTACCTACTTGAATGAACGTAGGTGACTGACATTGTTTGTAGGAAACAAAATAGTCATTGGAGCAACAAAATAGTCATATGTTGAGTCGCACCAGTATCAGCAACCCACTGATCACCACCCAAACAAAGCATTTCATGGAAAATGAAGGCATGCCCTTGGGTGCTCAAGGATTCTGTACCTCTATCCTCTGTCTCTTTCTTGATTTTAGTAGTACAATTCCTGGCCATATGATTTTCCCCTTTACATTTCTAACAAATTAAAACGGAGCTTCTTGTCTTTGAAGGTGGTTGTTTTTTGCCACCAACAGCTACTTTCTTCTTATAAGGTTCTTTGGCTATAGGTGCATGGTCAACCTTACTATATTTTCCAGGAAGCCTCATTTCGATTAACCTAAGCCTCTCAGTTAAACTATTTACAGTTCTATCCTAAATAGGTACACTCTCCCAAACACTTCTAAATTCAAAGTAAAATCAAAATAAGTTCAGGGAGTTCAGACTGTGACAGTGTTTTTAATTCAACATTCAATTCATTGAATTCATGGTTCACATTATAAGAACTCATCACTTCATGAGAGAAAAACGATTCTAGTAGTCTATCGACTCTTTGCCTAGAACTCTGCTCATAAGTAGACACCAACTTATCCCACACACTCTTGGCAGTGACACAGGAAGACTCTCTTAATTTACTGCATTCAAAGTGCTGATCAATATTAACTGAGCAAGAGAGTCTTTAGTCTCAAAATTGTCCTTATTAGAACCATTAGCATTTAGAGCCAACTCACCTGAAATAACATCCAGTACGTTATGATGTTTGAGAACCAGAGTGATCTGTCTTTTCCATGCACTCCAATTGTTCTGACCTTCAAGTTTTTCCACTTGCGCTTTGAAATCCGCCGGCCGCACTTCCATTGTTAAGTCGGTATCAGTTCGATCTCAAACGAAACGAAAATCACGATCGATTACACACGATAGCCCGACCACAAAAAAAAAAAAAAAACGAAATCACCCGATTTTACCTTCAAGTTCGAAAAAAAAAACAAATTCACTCACAGTTTACGTAGTCTGGACCCATAACCTGATAAGGGAAAGAGTTAATAACTGTTAACTAAACGAAACTTGTAATAGGAAAAAATCTGGTAAGATTGACACACATGGGATAAAGCAAATTAAAAACAGTAAACGAAGGTTATCCAACATGGAGGTGTTGTCACAGTTGTATGGAAGTTGCTGAGGTTGCTCCAACAGTTTTTACTCTTTCAGATTGTTCTTTTTATTGACGTTCTTTCGGAATATATCATAAATAAAGACATTCAGATCAAATAATAAGACTGCGGTCATTTTCTATGCAAAGGCCTTCCATTCGACTTTCTACAACTTTTAGGGTTGTTTCAAGTTAAATCCAGTCTGCGCTGCAATATAAGGAGTACCTCAATCATAAAATATATAGATGAATGGTTACATCAAACTATATAATCTTTAATACTGATCCAATTTAGTTGATGTTTTCTTGAAAACATCAATTCTTATTCTTTTAGACAATTTGACAATCTGTGATATTGTATATGTATATGATATGTATATTGTATATTGTATATGATATGTAATACCTAAAATATTATTTAGCCTCTCAAAGTTTCGTTACATTAGGCCTTAGATTTCCTTTGAAAAATCACAAAATATAATTTACTTCAACTTGTCTCAACCAATATTCAATACTATATACTGCATCAAATGGCACAGACTAGATCTAATTAAACAAATTAGAATCGGAGATTTAAAAAAAAAAGAAAAGAAAATTTTTCTTTATTTTAGACCAATTTTTCGCCCATATAAGGGCATTAAATCTAAATTATGTTAATGTATGTTAAGAGCTATGAAGGATTACATGAACAATGGTCACCGGAATAAAAAAAAAAAATCCTACAAATAAATCAAGGTTAAAATTGGGCCGCCCATAGCTCAGTGGTTTAGACACAGTCTTACCAGTTTTGATGTTTATTGGCGGTGCCGGTTCGAATCCGGCCTGGGACGTCGACTTTTTTCATTGCGTGGTGGTCCCACAAAATGAAGAACTTTGACCCCCAACCATGGTTAGGCAGTATAGGACACTTCTTGGCCGAAAAAAAAAAAAAAGGTTAAAATTTTCTAATTTAGAATCAATAATATTTTTTCCGTAGTCTTCAGAACGATACGAATCGATTATTATATAATGAATAACCATCAAAAAATAGATTCTTTTTGAGCTACGGGTACTCAATTTTGTTAATAAGTATTTTTCTACAAAAAAGAAATATGGCCTATAATATTCCCAGGAATATCCTCAAAAAGGCCTATCGCAATCGGATGAACGGCATTTCAAAAAGCACGGAGAAACAAATATTGATTTTTATAAGTTAGATTAGTACAGTATAAGTATCCGGTAAATTTAAATATAGTATAATTTTTATTAACTTGATTAGTTTTTGACTAAATCTTGTTGTTGGGGCGAGGGGCGTTTCTTGAATGAAAAACCGACCTCCTCCCTATAGTAAAATGTTCGCTTAACGGTTCGGGTTGAAATATAAAAAACAGAGGATCTAAAATGAATATAAAGAAAAGCAAAATAATGAAGAAACTTCGACAAAGGCTCTGGACTCCGATGATAAACTATGAATCGTGTAACACTTATTGCGACATTATACCCACCACACTATAATACAGCAAACATAACTATACAGACTGTTGCTCACCTGATGACTGGTGAGTTCCACTGGGTAATGCTGCTTCAATCTTCTCTCCCTGCTTTATATCTTGTTACTGATAAAATCCATCTGCCATTAAAAATATCGCGAATATTTTATCGTGAGTATTTTCCTGTTGGTTTTCCCTATTGCAAGATTTGTGATATGACATATTCAAGGGTTATCATAGATTATCAGCCGACTTTTTTTACAATTTTTAATCTACCCTAATTTAAATTTGCTACATATGAATCAACATTTACTACGAAAAATCATTTCAGGCCATCCTAAAACGGTTATTAAGAAGATTATTATTGTATGAAGCATGCCTGACACACTTCACTTTTGATTGGCTGGTTGGGTTGGAGTGTACTGTATAATTGAAAAAAATGAGACATGATTAAATTATTACAATTCTATTGTTTCATGTTGCAAGTGGTAGGGGATGACCGAAAGAAAACATTTATGATTAGATGGTTAGTAAAATTTTGAATGACTGGGCTATAAATTGTAGATCTAAAATTGAGGTGGTTGATGATAATGTGGATGTTAACTATTGCTAGATGGACTTACTCCATGGTTCTTTCTTCCCTCCACACTCTCAAGCCTCTCTCCCCTCTGCTTCTGAGAACAACTCCAGGAGTTCTACTCACTCATGGTAGATACCTGATGAGAGACAAAAAGAAAGAATGGATTGCTTCAACCAGAAGACAAGATGGCTCTCTTCTCATTAGTCTGGGCTGCTTCTCTTCACAGAGAGCGCTGGGGGAGGCAAGTTTTGGTTACTCGCCACATGGGCGCTGGTATTGCCTTTCTGATAGGACCCCCCAATTCAATTCAGACCATAGCGCTAGTAGCGCCTACATTATGGCAGCCTTTCCAATTCAACCTTTCGGTTGCCGTAGGATACCGGAACAATTATTTCAATAATGTAACGATTGGAAAATGGTAGTTTGGTTTACCCGTAAATCCTAAATGGTGGATTCTAAAAAAAATAATTTATGGTAAAACAACGTTAAATATGGCGTCGAATGAGTACCATTAGTACCGTTTAGCTCTAACAGTTACCCAAGAAAGTAGAATCGTGAGAAATGAACGGAAAGTCATCCGTACAATCACAGGAGCGATCTGGGATCAGAGCTTTAACATTTGGAGGAGCAGAACTAACAATGAACTGCTTAGAGAGATTAGCCTGATATAGAGAAGAAACGTTTAGGCGGCCAAAGATCTACTAAATGTAAACCATTTAAGACCGCCAGATATCCATTCCAGGGAGCTCGGATAGCCCCGGGGTAAGGCGCGTGGCTACTGACTCCAAGAAGCCGAGTTCTAATCCGGCTGGGCAGAAAATTGTTTTATGTTGCACTGTAGCCATGAATCAACTCCTTTGGGTTCTTGGAGCCCTACTGGGGTTCTCCTAGCGTTTTAAATTGGGTACTCTTAATTGGATAAAAATTTGACGGTCGACCCTAATTCTGACCAAATCACCTCTTTGCGAATTTGAAAATATCAAAAACATTGTTGTTTTTTTTACTAATATACTACTAACAATACTTAAGGTATAGTAAAAGGTACAGTAAATGTCTTTTAAAAGTAGGTAGTATAGAACAATTAGTAAAGAAGCCCGATGCATGCAATCCATTTAATATAACACATATCTCCAAATAATTCTAAAAAATAGTGATTATCACCCTTTACAGGGCAACGTATTTGTGGTGGTCTTAAAACCCTCACGAACTAGGTAATTAATTTAATAAAACCTTTTTTTGTCATTAACTTCCAAAGGTGGGATTGTAGTGAAAAGGTTTATCGATTTTTTTACTAAATACAAAGTTGATGACTATTCGTTGAAAAACCAAAAAAGAAGAAGCAGAGTTTAGTGCTGTTAAATTTGTTATACTTAACTATATCTCTATAACACACTTTTTAGGAGTTATTGGCGAAATTAAAAAATAATATAAAATAGCTAATTAAATTAATTAGTTAATTACCAAAAGTTTTAGAACCACCATAAATTTCCTACAGAACAGTGAAATCACTTGTAAGCTCCTAATGTAAGGACAGAACAAGTGCTAGACAAAAAGTTCAAGCGGAAGGAAAGAAGTGGGAGAGCCTACTGCATAAGGATAAACGAATCCCCGGCAATCTTAACAGAGCTGAGCGGGTGGCTTGTTTTCGCCTAGTAACAGGACATGATCTGCTCCAAAAACACCTCCATCGAATTGGCATCGTAGATTCCACGAAATTTCCTCTAAGCAACATGGGAGACATGGATGGAGACCATCTTTTGGCGTGTGTTGGTCTAGAAGATCTTCAGCAGGATACGGACCAACTAAGAGGAAGAGTAAAATTGTATTGGGCTTAGGAAAAAAAAAAAAAAAAACCACCATAAATGCGTATTCCTGTGATTGAAACTTATTTTTGAAATTATTTGTAGGTGTATGTTCAGTTTATTCAATTGAAGAAATAAATATCCACAAAATGTTGTACCTCCTTGTATGTATTTATATAAAAATGTTTTAAATATATACATTATTAGTGTGGAGCTTTCACGAATTTCTAATATAATTATATGGCAAAACCTAATGCTAAAAACATTTTATAATTTAAAAATATGTAGTGTAAAAACTATATACAAAATGAGAGAAATTCTAAAGAACAAGTAAAAGAATTATCTCCACAGTTCGACGTAACTACTTTATAGTAAGTTAAATTTCCTTTATTTTGAGTGTTGGCAGACATAGGTGCGTCGTATGGGTCTAGAGATATATTATTTCAAAAATCCGACATTTCATCCGAACAACTAGAAATTAACATTTTGTGATTTTGTCAAATATCATAAAAACAACTACTCCTACATTGATAAACATAATTAACTATTTAGTAGTAAATTTAACTAGCTTTAATTTGAGCACTGGCAGACATCTGTACGTCCAATGCTTTCTGAAATGAAGTTTTTCATAAATCAAACTTATTATCTGAACAACTATAAATCAATTTATTTTAGGAAATATCAAGAAAACTACTATTACTACGAACGTAAAGGTGATAAACTTCTGCATAGTCCATTAAACTAGCTTTAATTTGAGTGCTAATAGAATAATCTGTACGTCACATAGTTTCTGAGATATTGATTTCTCAAAATAAATTAACTAACTAATAATCTTTCAGTAGATTTTTAAGAAATTTTACTTTTTAAAAAGCTATATCTCAAGAACTACTGGACATAAATAGCTCTTTTAGGGGTAATATTACAGAAAATTTACTCTTCTTTAAATAATGTTTTATTAGATTTTCTAGTGTTGTTGGTAGTTTTTAAGATATAGAGCTCCGAATGAGAAATTAGTGTTCTTTTAAGGTTTTTAAACAGCCTATATTTTTTATTCCCCCTACCTATATTTGGCAGACTAATGAATTTTGACTAGTAATTATACCTAGTTTTCATTAAGGTAATTGGGGTGAGAAAACTGCCTTTTTTTTCTTCTCGGCTTTTGTACCATAAGGCCACCATGGAGTGCGGGAGTGGATGGCCGTTTTCCAATTTCAGGTGCTTTTTAAATATTGCTCGATTAAACTGTCTTAAAGTCTCCTCTTTCCATCTTAAGTAGATGGATCTTAAGTAGCCAGTGGCATGGCTAGACCCTAAGAGGGTCTATTGACTTTACCTAGAGCGGTGGCAGTGGCATACTTCAGGTTGGCTGCTGGACATGACTATTTGCGGCACCACCTGAAGAGAATAGGAGTGGCTGAGTCTTCAGACTGCGTCCTGTGCGGAGATGAACGGCAACATCTCTGTTGGCGGAGGTAACATTCATTTTTCGGCAGTCCCGAAGAATGAATCTTAACACTCCCACTTTGGCTATTCAAAACAAAATAGCAGAAATGCCTCCTTTGGCGTAGGAAAAAAACAAACCACAAAAAACCCTTATTTATACCCGTTTTAAAATATACCTTTTGGTAAAAGATCATATAATATATTTTTTACTAAATTTGACTTATTTACCGATGCCGTAACAATTCCTGAATGGTAGAAAATGTAAATTTGTTAATCAAGTTTTGTAATTTTCAAGGGCCGGATTCACAGTTTAAACTACAATTTCTTGAATTTCGAGTATAATTCAATCTTTTAATTAGGAAATTGTTGAACATGATACTTTTGTAAAGGATATCAATGATTAATTATGCACAATTACATGTAGCATCCCACAGCAAGGGAGTCTGTGGTATGTAATTCTTGGTTTAAATACGAATATATTGGTAATACATTTTTAAGAATTGTAAGTTATTCCCCATAAGGGACTAATAAAGATATATAACAGGAATGGAAATAGAAATACATATATAAATAATAAAATGCTACTTCTGGAACCCCCATCAGTCGTAGAAGCTGTTAGCTTGAAACATAGGAGTATGCATCTGGCTTCTGTACTTATCGTTCCATTGTTGCACCTTTTTCATAGACATTTACTATAAATTTTACTAAACATATAGTCTAAGTAAAAATTCAATTATTTTCTAACAGAAAATAACACTGGAAAAAACAGCTGTTTATAGCAAAATATGAAGAGTTTGTTGACTTATAAAACTTGATTGGTACCTATCTACAGTGTCAGACTCTACTGTTTCCAATGAATGGTGAAGGAATGTATGTCATAAATTTTCTTCAAATCACATGGATTTTTCTGCATTGGCACTCAGATAATTACGGTTCCTGTATTTTTACCAGTTCAGCCCTGGTTGGAGTAACGTGGTTGTTGTAATAGTAAGATTTTAACAGTTGATAGTGGGGGGAGGAGGTTGTAGTCTCGAACAAGAGACACCCTTTACTATTTGCAATGCTATTATAATAAACTATTATAATTTAAAAAAGTAAAGATCAATTAAAATAGACACTGAGAAAAATGACAAACAAAAAATACACAATCACGATTTGGCACAATATTCCGCTTACAATTAGCAACAAAACAATTTTTTTTTTTATTTTTACATTCCACTGAAACTCATTTAAAGATAAGGTTAAATTAAAAAATGATCTGCTTGTTTTCCATTTTTATCTTCATTAAATGTTTAAACTATTGCATAACAGCTTGTTAGAATTTTTAAAAAAATATTGATAAGTGTTTTTTCTTCTCCTAATTGGCATTCTAAAATATTACCGTCTTCTTAATGAATTTTTGGGCTTACTCATTTTTATTTCCCTTTGTGTTACGCCATGTTCCATAAAAAACAGGTAATAAAGAAGAAATGATATTCAGAATGACAAAACAATAATTAATTAGAGTACTATACCCACAGCTACAACCAACTCAATTAATCATAGAAATTAAAGTTTAAGGATAACTGATAATTTAAGGATAATATTCTTTAGAAATTATCCACCTATTTAGAATGTAGGTTCAAAATATAGTAATACTTTCTTCTTAATTTATTTAAATTAATTAAGATTAATAGACAAAATTAAGATCTGTTATTTTTAATGGATCTATCAGTTTTAGAGCTCCTTGAAACCGAAAGAGGCAGTTTTTTCTTTCCATTCCGCGTTGGTCTGCCTTTGCCACGATATTTTCTTGAACGTATGGACATCTTTTGCAGCTTTTTTTTTTTTTATTTTGTGAGATTTCGTTCCTTGATGTCTGTTAGCAAAATCCACTCTGTATGAAATATCTGCTCTTTAGTAGCCAAAACATGTATTTTGTACAGTAACAACCCTCCTTAAAGCCCCATAAAATTTCTTGTATAAAAAAGAAATAATTAAAACAAGACTTTAGTTTGCCAGAAATCCTATTAAGTAATTTTTCAAAAAATTCAAAATATACACTTCTCTCGAAACATTACAGATCCTCGTTTGAAGGATAGTAAACAAAAATAATTAATAAATAAAATTTAATAACCGTTAAGTGGTCTACCGACTCGCCAAATTTATCACCAACGAGTATAAACGGGGACTATTACTTACCAAGAGCCTCTTCAAAAGGATCATAGTTCTTAATTTAATTCCATATATTATTCGTCAAGTGAGCCTAGTGGTATTTATTGGAAGCCACTGGTGGCAACTTTGGGACCACCAAGAAATGAATTTTAACTCCCCCAGGTAGGAATCGAATCGTTCCGAACGCTCTAGGACCCACGCCCTAGCGCGCATGGCCGTCACATCCCTTACAGTGAAACTTGATATGAGATTATTGGCGAATCATTACCCAGGACAACTATGCATAAATAAAATAGAAGTGTAATAAAAATACGATTAACATATATACATTTATTCATAACAATTAACAATTGATAATATCGATATTGAGTAAATATCGTAATTGAATAAAGAATGTTTGTTATAAAGAATGTTGCTAGAACAAATGAATAAAGAATGTTGAATAAATGATGTTGCTATGAATAAAGAATGTTGCTAGAACAAATTCGTTCCATTGAATAACATAGAACCTTTGTTTCAAACGCCGACAGGTACCACCAATCAAAAAGAACATTAAATCAACACATCCGTTATAATAATTTGTATACAATTTATTATTGGACTTGCAGCAAAGTAATAGAAAGGTCAAAAACAGAAATATATATATATATATATATATATATTACCCACTCAACTTTTATTACTGATAAGTACATTGGCACTGCTTGTAGACTCATGAAGTAACAACTTGAAATCATTTCACTGGTCATAATTAAATAAAAAATAACAAATGTGTCCGGATAGTTATTAGTAATATGATTAGCTTATATAGTATAGAAAATGGGATGGATATTAAATTATATATTTTAATATACTTAAATAACCATTACGCTACTTTGCTTATACATATATACAATGAAATGTAAAAATCCACAAAAAAAAAAAAAAAAAAAACATACTTAAAATAACTACAAATTCATAAAAATAATTAATGTTGAATAGTTACTGCTGATTAGTAAATGACTGTTGACAAAATAGACGTCACTCAACCACGCCTTTTGATCGGAGATAAGTTATTACATCCGTATGTTTAAAGATCATTGCATTGCCTAAAGCAGTTTGACCACTATTATCCCTATCATCTAGAGGTGCTCCTCTGTCAATAAGGACTTTAACCACCGCTAGATGGCCATTTAAAGAAGCTTCCATTAGTGGTGTTATGCCTGATTCTGATTTAGCTGCTATATCTGCCCCATGTTCTAACAGTGTTGTCACTATGTTAACGTTCCCTTGTTGTGCTGCATAATGCAAGGCAGTCCGTCCAT
>NW_027106176.1:30278-33616 GCF_000696795.3 Halyomorpha halys | reverse complement strand
AATCTTTATCATTTAGAGGTACTTCTCTATCTATTAGAACCTCAACCACATTCAAATAATCATTTCTTGATGCTTCCATTAGTGGTGTCTCGTTTAAATTTGATTTAGCTGCTATATCTGCCCCATGTTCTAACAGTGTTGTCACTATGCTAACGTGCCCTTGTTGTGCTGCATAATGCAAGGCAGTCAATCCACCAGAATCCTTATCATTTAGAGGTGCTTCTCTATCTATTAGAACCTCAACCACATTCAAATAACCATTCTGAGACGCTTCCATTAGTGGTGTTATGCCTGATTCTGATTTAGCTGTTAGATCAGTCCCACTATCAATGAGGGTTCTAACTACCTCAGAGTGTCCTTTACGTGCTGCGTAATTTAAGGCTGAGCATCCAACAAAATCTATATCGTTTAGAGTTGCTCCTTTATTAATGAGAATCTCAACCACTTCTAAATGACCATTTGAGGAAGCTTCCATTAGTGGTGTCTTACCAAAATTTGACTTAGCTGATACATTTGCCCCACGTTCTAAAAGTATTTTCACTATGGCAACATGCCTTTGTATTACTGCATAATGTAAAGCAGTACATCCATTTGAATCTCTATCGTTTAGAGGTGCTCCTTTGTCAATCAGAATCTTAACTACTTCTAAATGACCATTCCTAGATGCTACCATTAGTGATGTCAATCTTGTATTAGCTGTTAGATCTGACCCATGATTTAACAGCGTTGTCACTATATCAACGTGCCCTTGTTGTGCTGCATAATGTAAAGCAGTCCATCCGTTTGAATCTGTATCAGTTAGAGGTGCACCGTGCTCAATGAGAAGTTTCACCATATCAAAGTGACCATGTTTAGATGCTTCCATTAATAGTGTCCTGCCTTTTCTTGACATAGTTGTTAAATTCATCCCTTTTTCTAACAGCGTTTCCACTATATCAACGTGCCCTTGTTGTGCTGCATAATTTAAAACAGTCCGTCCGTTTGAATCTTGATCATTTAAAGGTGCTCCTCGATTAATAAGGAGCTTGACTATATCAGAATGGTTATTGCAGATTGCTGCTATCAGTGGTGCACGGCCTCTTCTTGACTTAGCTGTTAAATTTGCACCATGGTCTAGGAGTGCTGTCACCACATCAATTTTCCCACCCTGTGCTGCATAATATAGGGCTGTGTATTCAGATGAATCTGTATCATTTAAAGGTGCTCCTCGATCAATAAGGAGCTTGACCAAATCCGTGTGACCATTAATAGACGCTTCCATCAGAGGTGTATAGCCCCTTTCGGTAGTCTTTGCGGTAAGATCTGCTCCACGATCCAGCAGAGCAGTCACTACACCTACCTGCCCTTCACGTGCTGCATAATGAAGGGCAGTGGAACCGTAATTATCCTTTTCATTAACATTTGCTCCAGCACCTAACAACGTAAATGCACACTCAATACAACCTCCTTTAGTAGCGAAGTGAAGCGCTGTTCGACCTGATTTACTCTTGAGAGATAGATCCGCACCGCTATACAATAAATAAGTAACTGAAACGTTCACTTTAGAAATTTTCGCTGCATCCATTAGAGCAGTGACGCCTTGGTTATCCTGTAAGTCTACTCCTGCCCCTAGTTTAGTTAGAACTTTTACCACGTTTAAAGACCCATTGTACGAAGCTAGATGGAGAGCTGTTTTCCCTTCCTTTGTTGTTATATTAACACTCGCACCCAACTCTATGAGCGTTTTAACAACGGATGGATCAGTAGCGATATGTAAAGGCGCGAATCCATCATCGTTCTTAATGTCCATTGGCATTCTTCTACCTTTAAGCACTTGGAGCATTTCAGTTGCAATTCTCGAGCGGACTACCAAGTGAACTAACGTGTCTCCGTTTTCGAATCTCATATCTGGTAAAAATTTATACTTCATCAGCGCTTTAAGCATAGCAGTGTTTGATGAGAAAATAGCCATCTGCAAAAGAATCTTTCCTTCTGGAAGAAAACTTAAATCAACTCTTCTTTCCAATAACATCTCCAGCCCCTGTACATTGCCCGCTTTGACTGCTAGCTTGAAAGAGGTATCGCCCAGGTGGTTCTTTATTTCTGTCTCAAGTCCTGCCTCAAGTAAGATTCGTAGAGCTTTATTCTTGCCAGCACCAGCCGCAATGTGGAGGTAAGTATTACCTCTGAACAACCGCTTCTCTGCTTTAGCACCAGCCAATAATAGTTCCTTGATAGATGGAACACTGTCATTTTTAATAGCTTCTTCCATTGGAGTTGTTCCGGCAGCGTTGATAACTTCAAGATCTGCCTTCAGGAACCCAAGTGCAGCAATAGAGGATATGCTGCCAGTCCTTACTGCCAAATGAACCAAGCTGTCTCCAGAACGAGTCAACGCATTGATATTTCCTCCTTCACTGGCTAAGGAAATTATTTCACAAGGGCTGTTGTTGGTCACAGCATTTTTCAGTTCGAGCGCCAAGTGGTCCCTGTTTTCCTGAAATAAAAAATCATATAATTTCATGTTATATTACAACTATTCATTTAGGATTTTTGGTGATAATAATCAATGTTTAATTAATATAAAAACAGAAAGAGATAAAATTTATAACATTGATTGTCTAAATTAACTTATGTAATTCTGCATTCATAGAAGGGCCATTCTATTTTTAAGGCTAAATTTAAAATCGCAACGTTCTTAGAAAATTGGTATTTAAGTGTTTCTTAAAAATGGCAAAAAAGAATACCAACTTTTTTCCCCCTCAATAAATATGTTACCTCACATTTCCTCGTAAATCGGGCAACATTGTTACAAATGGTATCAAGGGATATAATACCCATAGTTTATATTTCAATATTGCTGTTTATCGAGGCATTAGCCATGATTACAACAATATGCCGTTTATTAAGGTTTTTTGCTTTCTGTCCCCGATACCTGGTTAGGGTAGGATTCTCTTACTGCGTCCCCGGATATGAAAACATCTGTATTAAGTTTGTCACATTACCAGAGGCCCCTGAGAAAATTAGATTGGCTAACCTTTAAGTGTTCTAACAAAAATGATAGTTTGTGACGAGGGAGCAGAATCAAATTAACCAGGTGCAGGCTCTTCCTGGACATGTATAACTTTTTTTACACATCCTCGGCCCTGAGGAGGGGGACGCCTGCTTCGGGAGTCTTCGTACGTCGATAACCAATCAGAGAAGAGATTTAAAAATAAGGTAACGCCCCAAAAGGGAAGTGGGAGAAAAATACAGAGGAAATTTAGAAGAGTTAGACGGACACTCAAAAGGAAGGCTTAGACGAGTGAGGACCACAGTCAGGAGGCAGACTTAGAGGATGCACTTCGACCAGACGAAGT
>NW_027106176.1:29499-29928 GCF_000696795.3 Halyomorpha halys | reverse complement strand
TTTATGTACTATTATATATCCCAATATACCACTCTTTATTATCCTATATAATTAATGGTAACAACATTTTATAAATATAAAGGTATTTAATTGGTAAACTGGTAAACACACAAACAGCCTTTGGAAAGGAATCCAATTATAATAATAGTTTTTTAGGACTCAATTTATAATCAATTAATTAACTTATTTTTGGATAATTGCCTTCAGCGATTATCCTGGCATCCCAATATATAATCTGCCACAAGAACATAGCAATATACTGCTCTGCTTTTCAAGAAAACTTAAACTTCTAAAAGTTCCTATTAGGGTTCAAACATTTTATTAAAACTAAAATTATTATTTAGTATAAATTTGTTGTAAAAAAAAAAATCTTTTTAACAATTCTTTTATGTAATCCCTCATGATCTAATGAATGATCATTTCCTGTTT
>NW_027106176.1:0-29269 GCF_000696795.3 Halyomorpha halys | reverse complement strand
TTATTTGATTCCACTATTTTATTACTTCATTTTTTTAAATTATTAATATACACAATTTTGATCCATTAAACTCTTAACCTTTATTCTTAAATAACTACCTATAATATTTTTTTTTTTGTTTTTATAGCAATTACCACAATTTTATCGCATTTTCATTTTTATTTTTGTCAATTTCTTTTATTTTGGATTTTTTTTATATTTAATTCCTATATTTTCTTTATTAACCTTTTAGGATAAAAGTTTTCTTGAAACAAATTAAATTACTTTTCCTTTATTTTCACCAATCTAATTTCATCCGTTATTTTTATTGCCTTTAAAAAAAAAAGTTATTAATAACATTGTATTTCATGTAATTAGGATGACAGAATAAATAATTTAAAATTATATTACTGGATGTTTCCTTTTTTGTCCAAAATAAAAGAAATTAACAAAAATAAAAATTTAAATGCGAAAAAAGGAAATAAAAAATACTATAGTTGTAATTATATAAAAGGTTTGTCAGAAGGAATAAAGAGGTCTTTTAAGGATTATGATATGGAAGATATATCATTATGTTTCAAACCGAACAATAAATTAAACAAATTATTATAGTAGAACAATAGATAGTAAATATCAATCAAAGTATATAACAACAATGATATCGATATTAAAGGTATGGCTATAGAAATCAGTATTTAGTTAAGGAAATAATGTAATTGTTATAAAAACAAAAAAAAAATTATAGGTTGTCTCCTTGAGGGCCGAAATGTTGGAGAGTTATTTAAGAATAAAGGTTGAGAGTTAAATGGATAAAAATTGTGTATATTAATAATAAAATAAACCACTCTCAAACAATCATATGAGTAAATAATTGATTCATTTTTTTTTTGTTTATAACTTATTAAAAATTTTCTTATACAATTATACTTTTTTCAAGTGTTGGCGAAATGTAATACCGGTTAGTGTTCCCATATGTCTTAATCCACTCTTGACATTTATCATCGATTTAGTACACGCATCCGATAGATCAGATAGCCAACATTATTTACAAACGATTACAAAACAAAAAAAATAATAAGCAAATAAAACCGGTTGACCGTTCAAAAAGATTATTTTAAATTTTGTTATAATCATTTTAAAAAAAATATTTCTTTATCATCTTAAATCACAAAGAAATGGGTCTAATCTTGGAATGAACTCTTACTGAAAAAAAAAGCTCAAGAATTGGATAAACGCTATAAGTTACAACTCTATCTGGATGAGCTACACGTATGAAATAGTAAGTATTGTAATACACAATAATTATGCAACACAATTTTTACTCCTAATAATAAAAGTACCTACAAAAATACAACTAAAAACATTGGTTAATAAATTGCATAAGCAAAAGTGTGCGTGTATTTGACCAAGGAAGCTCTAAGAGCTGTAATCTGAAGTGAGGAACTGAGTGGTATACAGGACGGCAGTATAAAGTCACAAGATGGTAAACTGTTAAATACAAATTATAGCAATTAAATATTATTATAAAAACAGACATTCATATTTTAAAGATAATTATTGAAGATTAATTTAAAAAAAAAAACATACCTTTGATTGCAGAGCTATACCGTAGCTTCCAGCAAGAGAATACAGAATTGATATAACAGGTGAGGGTAGATTTAGTGATCCAGATGCTACCAGAGCATCGAGCTGGCCCATTGCCAATTCCATGTCTTTGTCAGAGAATCTGAAATCCTCTTTCAGCCAGAGCCTGAGGTTCCTGGACCCCAGTCGCTGAATGCGATGCGAGCATTCTGCGAGGACAGTGAAAGTAGTCACATCTCCAGTTACTAAACAGTGTAGTAAGGACAGGAGAAGAGCCTGTGTACTGGTGGGTTCTAGTGCATCTTCGGTTGTCTTCCTGTATTTGTACGTGGCTGTGCCGAAGTCGATCCCGGACTGGAGCATACTGTTGCTAACATTCGGGCACAAAGAGCTGACAAGCATTTTCTGACCGTAGTCGAAAGGAGACGTTTGAACACCCTAAAAATGTTGAAATTTATAATAGTACTATTAGCTGAAAGATAGTAACATCCTACCTGGCATGTCTAAAAATATCAAGAATCTGATTTATATTTCTTTATGTTTATTCTAGGATTTCTATTAAAAACTGCCTACCATCAACTCTAAACTCGATAAAAATCAGGAGTCGGTGATACATGGATTTAATGATATGATGAAAATAAATACACAAAAATGCAGGGATCTACGGTTTCAAAGGTTTTCCAACTGAAATCAAATAATACTGATTCAGACACCTGAATTTTAGGTTCTCAAAAAGACCAAATGTTACTCAAAGAGTTAATATGTAGAAATACTTTTCACTATACGCTAATGGTTGAAGCTGTCAAAATAAAAGTTCTAGACTCTATTTGAAGTATTTTAAATTTTCTTTTATTAAAAAATAAAATAATAATAAAAGTAGGAATGAAATATAAGAGCGCCTACATACCTATTCATTGTTTCTCTTACATTGTGGCTCAAGATAGACCCGACTACAATCATTAGTGGCAAACTTGTTTTTTGCATACTAAGTGGCAATACGGGTAAAAAAAGAGTCCAAAACACCTGACTTTCTTAGACCATTTTTCAAGAATAATTTTAATGCGTAGATTTTATACTGAAATTAATGTAAAAGATATTTTATAAACTAATTCTTTTGTTGCGGTCAAGAAACTTGAAATGTTATATTTCTATAATAAAAAAAAATCGTACTATAAAATAAACGTTTGGTGATAATTAATCATAGCTAACTTTTTTGTTACTGAATCTAAAATAATATTTCATTCAAACAAAAGGAATAAGACCCAAAATATAACATAAATGATAGGGTAGGGGAGAGTAGATAGAGGTGACGAGGAAGTATATATTTAGCAATTGTGATTACTGAAAACGTATCGTTACATGAATATTTTAAGGAAAACATGTAGGCATTCAAATTGGGTATGAATAGTATCTGTAATATTTTCGGATCAAGTATGGGTTTCAATATCAGTACAGGATATTTCAGTATGTTCTGTGACCCGTTATGTTCTATGATCACTGCTCCCAGTTCTCCTCACCAAATAATACCAAATACCCGCTCAGCAGATTGAAAATATTTGTTTTACCCAACACAAACCCGCCACTTTACCCGTTCTTGGTATATAATTGTACGATTGTTACAGTGATTGCATGATTGTACCGTCTTAACAGCTCTGGCGTGAAAGTTGATAGTACAAGTAATGGCAGTGAAGCAGCTGTCACGTTAACTATCACATGCATACACCTTGGCAGTGAATTATCGTACAGTTTCCGATATTGTGGCAAAAGTGTAAGCCACTATCATGGTTTAACTCAGTGATTATAAAAGTTTGCGCTGCGGTATTATAAGTAAATATTGCTCGAAAATTAACGTTGAACAAGAAATGAGGATCGCCACATCAAATTTTATTCCGAAATTCGATAAGTTGTGTAGTGAACATCAAGCCCATCCATCCCATTAATAATGTTAATCATCAATGGCAGTGCGCATGCGCTAGTTAGCAAATGAACATACGTTACTTCTACCGTTTATGAAATGGACTCCCAATCTGGCACTTCTAATCCAAGCACAACCGAGGAATCGCCATTTTTCTCGCCAAATCCATACGACGTACTAGGAAATTTATCAGAAGATAACATGGAAGCGAACCAGACCCCCAGAGAACCCAAGCCATCGCCAATATTTATGAAAAACATTAAAAATTTTCATATTTTTTGCCAACAAATTAATAAAGTAGTTATCCCAGGTTCATATATTTGTCAAAGTTGCATCAATGATACGAAATTAATACCAGGTACCGCTTATACATACAGGAAAATAATAAAATATTTATCTGAAACAAAAGCTGACTACCACACATAACAGCTATGTCAGGAGAGGGCGTTCAGAGTCATCAGACAATCACACCCATCAACACCGCCGGAAGCTATCAAAGAAGAACTTACTGATTCGCTCATATAACCACTACAGTAAACTAGTTACGAGAGAATTATCGATCCGAGTCCTTCAATTCCTACCTCTCTTCCCTTTCTACTCACAACAATTTTCTCTGGAACATGACCAAAAGAATCCTAAAATCCAAACATATTTCCCACCGCCTCCGACGATATGATAGCACATGGGCAGCATCTGACGAAGATGAAGCCGAAGAACTAGCCATTCACCTTTCTCACACATTCACTCCTCATCTGAACTTCATACTGACCTAACCGAAAAAATTGAAGAATACCTATCGTCACCAATCCCACTTTCCTTACCTCCTAGAGCAGTCACCCCTTCTGAGGTCAAATATCAACTGAGGATGCTAACTCCTCGTAAATCTCCAGGGTATGATCTTCTGACTTCTCAAATCCTTAGCCAACTTCCCAAAGCTTTAATATTCCTTACATATCTCTATAATTGTATCCGAAGAACAACCCACTTTCCTATCCTTTGGAAACATTCAATTATAATTCTCTTTCCAAAACCAGGAAAACCTCCTAATAATCCTGCTACCTATAGACCTGTCAGCCTACTTCCAATCCTCTCAAAAATTTTTGAGAAAATCCTTCTAAAACGTACCCTATCCTTGGTTGAATCACAGAGTTTTCCCGCACATCAATTTGGATTCACTCCACACACTCCACAGTTCAATAAGGCCTCAGAGTCGTTGACTATATCTCTTAAGCTCTTGAAAATAAACAATACTGCTCGGGTGCCTTTCTGGACATAGCGCAAGCTTTTGACCGGGTATGGCATACCGGATTGGTTTTCCAGCTCAGATCCATATTACACCAAACCTTATACCTTATCCTCCGCTCCTACCTCTCAGATCGTTCCTTTCGAGTTCGAAGTGGTTCTGAGTACTCAAATATCTACCCCATCGCGGCAGGAGTTCCCCAAGGTAGTGTCCTGGGTCCTGTCCTCTAAATCCTCTTCACTGCTGACACTCACATCACAGACACGTTCCTGGCAACATTTGCCGGAGATACAGCTATCCTATTCTCCCATCCCGATCTTGTAACAGCCTCATCCAATCTCCAAACACACCTCATCCGGTTTGAAATATGGTGCAACCGATGGCGGATACAAGTCAATGAATCGAAATGCACCCATGTCACTTTTACTCTCCGCCGCAGCTTCTGTCTATCTGTTACTCTTAATAATATTCCTCTACCCACATCCGACACAGTGCGATACCTTGGATTCATTTTAGACAAAAGACTCACCTGGAACCAACATACTAGACTTAAAAGACAAGAACTCAACAGACGATTCAGCCAAATATACCGACTGCTCAGCAGTACCTCTCATCTGTCACTAGAAAAAACAAACTACTAATTTATAAGACTATACTCCGACCTATCTAGACCTACGGACTTGAAGTTTGGGGAATAGGTAAACCGTCGAACATCAAACGTATCCAATCCTTTCAATCCAAAATCCTTAGAACCATAGTTGATGCACCCTATTACGTTTTCAATAGATCACTACACCATGACCTACATATCCCTTTTATCCTTGGCCTTATATCAACCAAATTCTCAAAATTCCATATAAATCTTTCCAACCATCCTAATCCCTTGGTTCAAAGCTTATCTAGTTCCACCCATCCCTACAACCCACCGAGAAGGTTGAAACGGCAGTGGCCAAGACACTTATTAAAATAAAAATGGACAATTGGAGTTCTGGCAATGGTCAGATTCTCCACTCAAGTTGAGTGTTTGCGGCTTTAGCGCACCAGCCACCACTGAATCACTACCAGGGATGCGGCGAGAGGGATGCGCTGGATCTTTTGAGCTCTGCTCTACCCATCACACGTGGGGGATAGAGTGGGTTCAGGGATCCTCAGGTCGATTGTGTAAATATTGTATATTAGAGTGTAAATGTGACTATAGATTATATTATTTTATAATTATGTTGTTTTTTTTCTTTAATATACACAGTTTGATTATGTTCATTTTGTTTATTCTTCTGTTTGTATATATTTTAAGAGAGTTTTTTTTTTCATTCATTTATTTATTTTATCTATTGCCACAACTGTGTGACAGATTGCAATATCTATCAATAAATAAAAAGTATTTTAAATTTTTAAAAAAAATCATCAATGGGCTCAGTAAATAGTTTGTGAATTTAAAATTCACATGGTGGTTGTCCAGTCCCATTATGGATATCTATCAACCGAAACAGTTGAAATTATATATTTTACATTGTCCCAAGGAAAAGTGTAAGTCTCTGTTTAATTTTTCGCTGTTAATTGAATAATCGCTTTTAAAAAGGAAAGTTTTTTTTTAATTTTTAAGAAATTTAGAAAAAAAAATTGGTTGCATTAAGGGCGCCGCGGAAAAAATCCGATTATTTAGGGAGCCACAAACCGAAAAAGATTGGGAACCTCTGGTTTAACTAGTTGATAGTTACAGTAATGTCGAACTAAATCTAGCGTGGCCGTTACTAGTGCAGGCAATATTAGAATATAACAGTCGCATTAACTGCCATATGAAGATAGGCGGGAAAACATAGTTCTCATATATGTGCCCAAAAACTTAAAATTGTATCAGCCTCAGGCCCTAAAAGTAACCCGTCCAAAGTCCCAAACACTAATCCACCACAAATCCCAAAAAGAAATTTACCTGAGACCTTAAAATTGTATCAGCCCCGGGCCCAAAAATTACATTCATCCCATGAATTGAAATATAAATTCATTCCCATTGAAAATAAATATAATCAATACTTTAAATAGTAAATGTTGAAATAAGTTTTTTTTTGTACACGAAATGTGCTTTGAACTACAGAATATTTTTAATAACATTGTGTTCCATTATAATAATTTTAAAATATCAGATGATTAAATTCCCTGGTAGACTGTATCTAACCACGCCAGTATTGTGTGTTTGTATAATATAAAATGAAATATGTAAAAAAAAGGCACTTTTTAAATGAAATTCAATTATAGCAAGATTTATAATGCAAAAATGACATAGTTGGTAAAATAAAAATACAAATTTAAATAATATCAACTTTCTTTCCACATATATATATTTCAACACAGATGTATTCTAAAACTATAACATAAAATAAAATTTCAAAGGAGTCTTATAAACTTACAGTTGAAGTCAGAATGAGCATTGCCAGTAGCAGAAGTGTGGACTGCATAATGTCCGTTGGCAAGCGGAATAAAATGTAATTGCCTGGAACAATTTATTAAAAGATAATTAATCATAAAATTCAATCACCTGATGTCTCTTAAAGTTAACAATACAATAATCGATTTAAATCTGTCAATCAGGTATCTCCATGAAAGAAAAGTGCAATAAATTGTAGCGGTTAAAGGATTTGATCGATTAATTTGTCAATCACATATATTATGCTGGATATACACTTATGCCACTTCCCACAAATCCGAAACTTGTATAAGTGCTTGATAAATAAAGGAAGCATCAACGTCAGTATTCACATTCTTGTACGTTCTTTTTACTTTTGTGGGCTATTACAATCGATTTTTATTAATATTGTTTATATTTTCATAAATATATATTTGTGCTATAAATTAATTTAAAAAAATAAAAATAAACTGCTAAAGTTAATTAACAAGATTTGAAATAAGGTATTTACACGGAATTGATAGAGTTTTAAAACATACAATTTTAAACAAGAGTTAGAACAATTTTTGGGTTATATATACACGGCATGTATCGGATTCGGTTCTCTTGATACGATTGACGGATTGACAGCTCGATAGTAAATTATAACAATCCTCCAATGCCGTTCCATCTCAAGTTGGGCAAACTTCTATGGGTCTAAAGTTTATTTGGGTGGACCAACACTGTGAGTAATTGCATATTTACCCGAAAGTCATGGGCAATCATTATCAAGTAAGCAATGGGATATCTGATCCTTAAGGTTACTTTGAGGAGCATCCGCTTTAATGAAGACTCTACCGCACCACGGATTATAGGTCAATTCTCGTAATAACAAGAGGTTTTTACCCTTGACGAATTCCATATTTCTATCCAAGATCTTCCTTATTCTGATTTTGATAATTACTGGATCATTGAATAATATCGAGTCAAACATTCAGAAGCTCATAGTAGTTTTCAAATCAGTGTTACCAAATTATATTGCAAAGTCAACCGGTTGTTAATATCCGCTTTAAATAGCATTGTCTGGCATAGCAATTCCAACTCATGATAAGTATTTTCATTAAACAGGACAAAGTTTTCTTAAAAAAAAAAAAGTAACAAGTCATACATTTTTTTAAAATTTCTAATATGAACGTAAAGCTTCCTTATTTTTGGTAGTGAGGAAGCAAAAACAATAGTTATATGCTATTTCTTGATATGTCCGTCACGAAAAATGCATTTGAGCATGATTAAACGAAAGTATTTGATGAAATAGTTATGTTTATGACAATATTGAGAAAAATATTGATATGAGACAATATTGAGAAAAAGAATCATATATATTTATTATTATTATCTGTAACAATAATAATATTGTTATATTATACAATAATAAAATATGTACTCTATTCCCGAAATGATCCCGTACTCTATCCCTTACCAATTGAATGGTTGTTCTAAGAGCTTTTTACGATTAGGGTATTGATCTAGTTTATAATTGTTTTATTATTTACTTAATTCATAAATGAATTATTATAATAAGAGTAATTATTTGTTTGAAATGCAAGCTTTATTATAAAGTGCGGGAAACGACTCACATGAAGACATATTTTGTAAATATTTGGAGAAGAAGTCATGTTCTTTAAAAAAATAATAATAATGATAATATTTCATGAAATAGATACAAGTCCATGACAATATTAACCCCAACTTTCCTCCAAATTGGACCAGCCGTTTTCAAAATACAGGTGCACGAGGAAAAATACGTTTATGCATCGATGTATCTAAGTATAAATTAAATCGATACGGGACCAAATAGATACCAACCCCCACTATCCCTGAAAATTTAATCCAATTTGAACCAAGCCCAAAAACAGATTTAAATACAGTTAGACAATATTGTGTTCATGAAGAAAATAGAAAAAAAAAAAAATGACCACTTGCAATTTACATTTTAGACATTACGTTATGTTTCTGTACTTCGAATTAACATAGTTTTTAAGAATTTGAATTAAAATTAAATTAAATAATTTGAAATACGGACGTGTAACCATATTTGTTCGTGGAAGTCAACAATGTAAATTTTGAGTTCAATGTTTAATTCTGAAAATATATTTTTTTCTTCATCAATACAATTTTCCCAACGTTTGGTACCAAGAAAGTAAAATTAGAAATCTTGGAAAAGTATAATGTTTTTTTTTCTTCCAACCTTAATATATATTATGAAATATAAATTATTTGTTTCCTATTTTCTATTTTATTTATAACATCAGTTTTTTTTTATTTTATTTTTTATAATAATAATTGTTATTTCAGCCTAATGAAGGTCTAGTTGACCAGAATAAAAATTCTTAGAAATAAGACAATCTCTTATTATTCCCCTTATTACAATCTCTCATTATTCAACCTAGGTTCCAGTATTATTCAGTGGTAATTTTCAAGTTATTGATCAAATATCTCATAAGCTATTAAAACATCTTATCCACAAAAGACTAAACATAAATAAGTTATATAACTTAAATTACATTGACAGTAATATCTTTACCCTATTTTCCAGGCAACAGAATTATGCATACTCAACTCACCTTTAGACTGCTCTCTGTACAGGTCTACGAGAGAATGCAAGTTCCATCTACCTTCGCTGCATTTTATCTCCTTGCGGATAACTTCCGACGTCAGATAAGCTATGATAAACCGCGATGATTAGATTCCCAGAGGAATATTCAATATCAGTAAGTATGAATATATGTCATAAAACGCTATAATGGTGAATGTATTTCTCAGAATTCATTAGTTGTTAACTGTTAAGTAATTTTAATTAGGATTAAAACAATCTCTTATAATTAACCAGATCGTAGGTCCCTCCTATAATATTGAGTCGTATTCGTCTATAAGCATCGTAAAACTACGATTTTGGTGAATAAAAACCTTTGATTTTTATTAAAGATTTGTGTTCCAACATATCTGATCGTATACTTTTCGGTTGTACAGTACAAACAACTATAGTTTGATTTAATTAAAATCTATGTAATGCTTGGAGATATACGACCATTTCCACAATAATCTTTAAATAATACCAAAATTCAAGATACTCCATTTGTAAGATCGATCTCCAAGGAAAAAATTAGATATAGTTCGTTTAATCGTGAAGAGTGAAAAGTGATCAGAACAACAAAGTTTCTACTAATTTTTACATTATATTGTATATTATTATATTATTATATTGTAGAATTGACATAATGTTTTTAATTGAATTAAAAACATTATGTCAATTCTACAATATACTATTATATTGTAGAATTGACTGAACTGTTTAGGTCTGACTGAAGTTAACATGTTTTCATTATGTTTATTTTAATTCAGTACCTTATTACTTACTTAAAAATTTAATTTTTGAAATTTTCGACTTCCATCAGGATTTTTAAATGTTTATTCATTTTGAAGAATACAAAATTTTTGCGGACCGAAATTTATCTTTTTTAGTACCAAAGAGCTTCATAAGCAATTAGCTAATGTCTATTTTGATCCCAAACACCATGTTTAGTATTAAAGCCCTATGAAAGTTTATTTTCATATTTGCTTACTAAAAAGATAACTTGTATGCTATATACAATCCTTTTATTCATCATTATATTTCATCAGTATTAAATATTTTAAAACAACGTTCTCAAAAGCAAATTACATTTTACTAAAGCTATATCAAAACCTTTTAGTACAAGAGCCGGAGTGAAAAAAGGCAGTTATTTCACTCTAATTTTTGATTACTTTAATGAAAACTATTTATAATTACTAGCCAAATTAATGAGTCTGCCAAGTATTGGTAGGGGTAATCAGAAATAGCGGTTATTTCTTCAACGATTAAAAAAAATTTTTTTTTGTTGGATCACTATATCTGTAAAACCACCAGCAACACTAGAACACATAAAAGAACATCATTTAACGTAGAGTAAATTTTCAAAATATGGGCCCCTTTTAAATAATAACATTTCATAACGAGTAGCAAAAAATTCATTAGTTCGTCAATTTATTTTGGGAAAACTATATCTCAGGAATGATTGGACGTACAGATGTCTTTGAGTACTCAAATTAAAGCTAGATTAATGTAATAAAAAAGTTGTACATAATTTTTATTTTAGGAGTAGTAATTTTTATGATATTTTCAAATGTTATCTGAACAACTAGAAATTAACATTTTGTGAATTTATTTTGGAAAATATCATAAAAACTACTCCTTCCAAGATAAACGTCATAAACTAGAGCTGGCAGACATCAGTACGTCTTATGTTACCTGAAACATATGTTTTGATAAATTGATAAACTACTGATTTTTTGCTATTCCTTTATGAAATTTTGGAATTTAAAAAGCTACATTTCGCGAAGCATTAAACGTAAACAGCTCTTTAGGGTTCATGTTTTAGAAAATGTACTCTACTTTAAATGATGTTTTTTTAGGTTTCCTAGTGTTGTTGGTAGTTTAAAAGATATAGAGCTCTGAATGAAAAATAATATTTTTTTTTTAAATTCTGAAACAGCTACCATTTTTTATTCCCTCTACCAATACTTGGCATCCCATCAATTGTGACCACAAATTATTCACAAATTTTCATTAAAGGAATCAAAAATTGGGGTGAAATAACAGCCTTTTTTCTCTTGTACTCTTGTACTATTTGTTCAAAGCGAGTAGGTCTGAGCCTCTGTGAGGAATAAGTTACAAGGCAGTGATCCCTAGGGAACAACTTGGCCCTTCTGATAAAGATGGCTATGATATACCCGCAGGGCATGTGAAACTGGAGATGTAGTTCGGTCAGCATCCTCCAAGAGGCATTAGTCAGGGGTTCGTCAATAACTGGCAACCGAATACCCGCCTGTGTCCATCACATAAGGGGATATGAAACCTAATAACTACGGATCGATTTCTATCGCTTATTCCGAGAAAAATCGATATCTTCCTCGGGTCTCATAACGATATCATGAGGGAAAATTCATGGAACTATTCTGGAAATTTTTAGTAATACGTTAAAATAAAAAAATGGCATATCTGAGTTTTTAAAACCTCAAAGAATGATATGGTTTTTCATTACTTAGTGAACATATTTACTATTTAATTTTAGTTTTTGATGTTGATATTTCAATTAGAAAAGTCTCAGAGTACAAGATCCCAAGAGGGGAAAAAAGTCAGTTTTACCCCATTTTGTGATTACTTTAATGAAAACTATATCTAATTACTAATCAAAATTGATGAATTTATCGACTATAGTTAGACGGGATAAAAAATGGTGGCTATTTCTTAGTGTTAACAAAAATTATTTTTCATTCAAGGGCTCCATATAGTTAAAACTACCTACAACACTATAAAACCTAATAAAACATCATTATATCATTATCATAATAAAACTTTGTGAATTTATTGTGGGATATCTATATCTTAGGATTCATGAGATGTACGTCTATTAACACTCAAATAATAGCTAGTTCAATGTGTTATAAAGTAGTTTACCTTCGAAAAAGTAATAACATTAATGAGGGCTAAAATTTATTGATTTATTGTTGGACAAAATTTAATATGCAAAATTCCTATTTATGTGAAAATATCATAAACACTATTACTCCTACGAAGATAAACGTACTATAATGCTGTAAAGTACATTAAACTGTGTTTTTCCTGGCAGACATATGTACGACCTATGGTTCATGAGATATGGTTTTTCATAAATCAAAATTTTGTCCGAACAACTAGAAATCATCATCTTGTTAATTTAGTTGGTAAATTTCATGAAAACTACTACTCCAACAAAGATAAACGTCATAAACTACTTTGTGGTACATTAAACCAGCTTTAATATGAGTGCTAATAGACATCTGTACGTCTCAGGGTTCCTGAGATAAATATTTCCCAAAATATATTCAGTAACTGCAGTAACTAATGAAATGAACCGTAAATAGTTCTACTAGGCATATATTAGCAAACAGTCTATATTTTAGCATATTTACTCTAATTTAAATGATATTGTAATCAGTTTTATAGTGTTGTAGGTAGCTATGAATTTTTTTTTTAATCAGGCATCATTTTTAATTCCATCTTAATATACTTGGCAGGCTATTAATAATTTTGACACGTAATTATGCATAGTTTTTATCAAAGTGATCAAAAATTAGTGTGAAATAACTGACTTATTTCCACCAGGCTCTTGTACTATTATTGAAGGCTTCCACATAATTTTTTTCGGTAAAACTTACAGTTATCAACAGAATTAAACAAAATACTAGTTAGAATAATAATTCCATTTCATATTTAAAGTGTGTCCATTTTTGTCTTTTAAATTGTCTTGATTTTTAAAAGACAATTTAAATTAGAAATTAGAAAAATTATGAATCTTTAGCCCATTCTAGACCAATTGCACACCGTGTTTGCAATGCATTTCCGAGCCAAAAGGGCCGACTTCAAGCCGTGTGTGCAATAATCTTGAATTACAATTATCAGTCAATATGGGTCGTTAGAACAAGACTGGTTTAAAACAAAAACTATCCTAGAAGTGTGTAAAAAAAAAACTTTGATGTCGGTAACACTAACGCCTGTTGAACAGATTCGATACTTAGGACTCCATCTTGACAAGAGACTTACTTGGAATCCACATACAAGATTGAAACGACAAGAAACTGCTTGCAAATAAACTCATCCACAAAGACCTTAACATCCCATTCGTTGCAGATTTGGCCCAAACAGATATTCGTCTTTTCATTCCAAACTCCTTACTCATCCTAAGATCTTAATCTCTCATCTTTAACAATCCTTGATAATCCTTCGAGGCGTCTAAAAAGAAGGTGGCCACGGAACCTTCTAATTTAAATTAATGCTGTGTATTATAATGTACAGTTGTAAATAGCAAAAAATAAATATTAAAAAAAAATTAATGCTTGAAGTACCACCAATGGGTGGTTCCTTCACAAGATTTTTAAGTGTAAATGAAACATACAACATATTTACCTTTTGTATTTATTATTTGTGCAGTTGTAAATAACATTAAATAAATAAATTAAAAAAAAAAAGATGTTGGTATCAACTTAGCCTCTCTATATATTAATAAAGAAAGGGTATAAAGGGACATCCATTTAGGAAAATTCATTATCTTGTACTGCTTTAAAATTTATGTTCATTTAGGTTTATATTATTTTATTTCATTTTATCTATAATTTACTATTTTCTTCATTACCATACCTAAAATAAGGATATCATGTAACCCGGCTATTTTTGGAATAAATTGTGTTCAATTTAATAATGTGATTTAATTTTATTTTATATTGCACATTTGTGTGAAATCCGTCCCTCGTAATAAAAACATTCAGCTACCTGTGCAAACGACGTGCAATCATCTTATTGGTGAAAGGGAGTTGCAAAGCGACTGATTTCTATTGCAAACATGTTTTTATCAAAAATGGCCAATATAAAGAAGAAAAAAGTTTTTGGATCCTGGGTATGCTCTCCAAAAATATGTGCTGCATCGAATGGGTTAAGCTGTTTTGTGAAGTACAACACTTTTCATCGGAATCAGTCATAAACATCTCAAAATTTCTTGAACCTATCATACTTTCCGATTTATTCTTGAATGTATCGATTAGAGCAGTTAGAGGGACCTGGTGGGGTGTTAACATCGCAATGATTTCTACAATTTGACCCAATGAAAAAAATCTGTGTCAATTTTTTTCCATATCAAACTCGCCTACGATTACAGATTGTAAGCCTTACCACGCTAGTGCTAAAGCAGATTTGCCAAGGAACACAATACATAAAACTCAGCTCATAGCGAATAATTTTGTAAATAATTTTAAACGTGAGGTTCTACCACACATAATCTCAAAACGCATTTCAGGAGGTCCTAAAACTCTTAATAAGCAGTTAATTAATTTAATAAAGCAACAAATTAAATACTGATAGCTTCAACTATTGAACTATTGAACTTCAATGATGATAGCTTCAACAATTAGATTCAACTTTTGAACATACGATTTGTTCCTAAATTTCCTAAGCAAACTTAAACTTCAACAACTACTCATCCCATTGGTTTTATTCTCTAATAAAAATTATTTACCAAGAATTATAGTTAAATATTCACCAAATAGAAATTTATAATCCTCAAAAATGGTTTAGCGATTTTAAAAAAATAAAATGAGAGAATACATAAAAAGAAAAATTAGAAATTGTATGTAAACTTTTTTTGCATGTAAATGTTTTGCCATTTTTTTTTGTATCATTAAAACTAGAGATATAAAACAAAAAATGAATAAAACCTATTTTTTTCCATGTGATCTAAAATAATTCAATTTTGTATTTTATTGAGAAGAAACTGATTCCTCAAGAAGAAATTTCCAGCTTGCCATTATCATAAAATGCGATTAGATTTTTCATATCCTTTTTCCGTATAACACTATCTCAATATATTACAATATTTTTTAATATAAGAATATAGACAGTATATAAGAATTTTGTTTTCTTCCCTTTTCGAGTTTTCTTTCTTTTGTGAGAAAAAAAAATATTGCCAATTGTAAAATATGTATTTACTATGAAATACCTATAATAGACTTATAAAGTAGGTACTTTTAATTGGGTACAAATCTGGCGGTCAAGCGTGATTCTGTTCAAATCACGACTGTTTGTCACTTAACCGTACTTCCTTACAAAGTACTGCACCCCTAACCCTTCATGGGTTCTCGCAGGATGGTCTGAAAATAGGAGATTATCCTCCCTTCACAAATAAAAAAAAATACTTCTCTAATAAATAATTATAAACTAACTCATAAGGATCTCTTAAATAGTCAATATAATAAGTTAAGAAAATATGCTGAATGAATTATCTTTAATTTAAAATTTAAACTTTTTTATTTATTCTTTTAATCCGGTCGGTTTTGTAGTTGATGAACTAAAATTTATTATTATATTATTGAACTTTTATTATTTAGTTATTCCATTATATTTCACTGGCGATTGTTAAAAACAAGATAATTCGAATTTTATAAAATAAAGTTAACTAGGTCTTAGGTAAACCGTCCTTAAGACATCTTTTAAGTTGCGAGAAATTGGTTAAGTCTAGTTGCTTTTAATTGAGTAAAATATGGAAAGCACCTAGACTTGACCAAGTTTCGGCCTGAATTTTTTACCTTCATCAGGACGTCTCGTACGTAGTTTCCGCTGAGTTATTACTTAGCAAAAAGTGATACCTACACAAATAAAATAAGTTTTACTTATTTTATATATCATTACTGACCACACCCCCAACCATCTTCTCCTTATATCGAATCTACGGTCTCATATCGACGAAGGTATGAACGACCAAAACGTTGGCTCAAGTCTCAAGATTGGCTCAAGATTGTCGGGGGACATCTTCAACTCATATTGAATCTATGGTCAACCTATGATCACATCAAAAGATATTTTAATTAGATGGACTTTATTTTTTTTTTATAACTAAAAGGAGATTGAGCTAAAGGTTTTATAGTTCATTTAAAGAATTTCGCTCACCCTCATATATATGAAATCTGACATTAATATATAAAAATCAATATTAGTTTAAAAAAAGTTTCCAAACTTTTTATTTTATATTACCGGTTCTAATGAATTTAATTATATTCACTTTGTGCACTTTACTGAAGTTTATTCAGCCCTAAACCACTGCCAAGTTAAATATAACATCGAGCAGTTAAAAAAAAATTATTCGAGGAGGCTAAAATGGTTTCCATGATTGAGACGCGTCGTTGCTGTATATTGAATTGTAAAAAGATTCTTCCCACAGTTTCCATACAAATCGGAAAGAAACGTAAACAATCTTAAGTGTTCTTTTGCGATTTATGGAGGCAAGAAACGTTGGGAATTAGTTAAAAAATTAACGAAAAACCGCAAAAGATAGACTACATACCTCTGTTACGGCCCGAAGAAAATCAAATTAAAATTCCAAAAATTATAGAAGTTGGGAGAGATGAACATCTTTACACGGACACCTTGTATTTCACGAATGAATAACACTTAAGTGTGAATAAATTAGCCAAAGAGAAATACATTAAAGGGACATACTACATGCACACAGGGCGAATGTTATTCGGAAGATATAACTGCTAAGAAAGATTTCTAATTTGAGTTGGAAATCCTCCAGGTTACAAATGGATTATAACTTGGAACTCTGCCTCTGGAAGATAAACCCAAGTAGGTAAGACGCTGTTCCCAGCTACGCACACCCTTCCCAGAAGTTACCTGTTTGCATTACCATTCGATCGAAGGTAGAATACATGAAAATTGTTGACACGCACGTGACATTACAACATCAATTGTTCGAGGCAAATAAAAATATCTAATCATTATAAGAAAAAAAAATGTGAAAGAGTTTTTAAATGAACATGCCTAGAATACTTTAAATATATGTATTTTATGAGTAACATTTTTATACATAAAATGTATAATAATAGTTTCAATGACCTTTTTTTTATAGTTACCATATTATCACTTATTTTATATATGGATTAATATTAACGCTTCAGTAGTGATCATTAGGTGATCGTGCCCTTTGCAAAAGATATTGAACAACTAAGGGAAAAGATGAAGCAGCTTCTAACATTATGTGAAGAAATTGGTCTTTATCCAAATTACTAGAAGACAAAACTAATGAAAAATGGTGTAAAAGAAGAATTTAAAATTAACAACCATAATTTAGTATATGTTGATGAGTATATTTATTTCGGTCAATTAATAGCATTCATGGATAGGGTAGCAAAGGAAGTCCGGAGGAGATTGGTACTAGGCTGGAATAAGTTTTGGTCCCACGGGCATGAAACGAAAAATAAGTATTGACCTTAAAAGGCAGGTCTTCGACAACTGAATTAGCCCTGGTCACTTATGGATGTCAAGCCTGGTCACCGACTATAGCTCAGGAGAGAAAAATACAGGTGTGGCAAAATAATATTGGAAGAAGTATTGCAAATGTGAGGAAAAGAGATCGAATAAAAAATGTTTGGATCCAGAAAGAAGCAGGATTCGCTGACACACTGAAGATGACAAGATTGATTGGTCAAAAACTGCCACAGAATGGACTCCATACGACCTTCAAAGAAGAAAAGGATATCAAAAGAATAGATGGAGCGATGTGTTCAAGTGAATGGTAGGAGCCCGTTGGTGGACAGCTAGGGGCATGATTGCCCGGAAGGAGAAATGGCTGGTCACCCCGGGAAGTGCTCACTATTACTCCCCAAGGCCTATGCAGGAAAGGAGGAAGAAAGATGGAAAGAAAAGTGAAATAGAAGTTAATGTTTTGTAAGTTAATATATTTTTTTTTCTATTTTCATTAAAAGTTTTTTTTTTAATTTATTTATTGATATTTCCAACTGTACATAAATACATCAAGTAAATTTGAGGAAATCATAATGGTATCGTACAAGCATGTAGAGAAACTACCCAATGATAGCACTCTAAAAACATCTTTACAATATAAGGTCTCGAGGCCATCTTCTTTTCAGACGCCTCGGAGGATTGTCCGGAATAAAAGAGCAAGCAAGATTAGAAACTAATAGGTTTGAGTGTTTAGGGAGTTTGTAATGGAAGGATTGATATCTGGTTCGGGCTAGATCGGTTACAAATGGAACATTAAGGTCTTTGTGGATGATTTTATTTGTGACAAAGTAGGGAGCATTTAGGATTTTACGAAGGATTTTGGATTGTAAGGATTGGATACGTGAGGAATTCGAAGGTTTAGTGGAACCCCAAAGCTCAACGCCGTATGTCCAGATAGGCCTATAATTATCATGTAAATCAGTCTTTTGTAATGAATTGGAAGTTTGTCTAGTAAGTGCTGTAATAGTCGAAATCGACGTGCAGTTTCCTATCTTTTCAGTCTTGTGTGAGGATTCCAGGTTAGTCGTTTGTCCAGATGTAGTCCAAGGTAGCATAAAATAATAAAAAATAGGATATTTTATAAACTTATAAAATTGATATGAATTTCAAGAATAAAAGAAATAAGAATTTTAACCAAAATACATGTTATGCTTGATCTGATTATAAGGAAGGTTACAAATACTGTTATGATAGCAAGAGCTAAATTGATTATAATTATAATTTTGATATTAATGTAATAGTGACAAAATAGATAATTGGACTTATAAGCTTATCTCATTGAGTAATTTTTACTGGAACTAGTGACTCGGGCAGAATAGCTTAGAATACCTGCAGAAAATTTTTAAATAATTTATGCGAGTATAAATTGGTTTTAAGGTATGTTATTCTATTCATTCCTCTATTCTCAGTCCGCTGGTGCTCCTCAAGGTAGTATCCTCGATCCCATCCTCTACACCCTCTATACAGCTGACATTCCAACCAACCCTAACACTATCCTCACCACGTATGCCGATGACACAAGTGTGCTCGCAGTTAATAATAACCAATTAATTGTATCCCAAACTCTCCAATCCCATATCACAAGTCTTCGAAGAATGGTGTCATAATTGGAGGATTAAGATAAATTCCAACTAATACTATCAAATCACCTTTACCCTTCGTCGTAAACCTACCGACTTCCCCACAGTTTCATTTAATAATATTACTCTTCCCCCGTCGAACAGATCCGCTACCTTGGACTAGATTTGGACAAACGATTAACTGGAATCCTCACACAAGACTGAAAAGACAGGAAACTGCACGTCGATTTCGACTATAAAAGACAAACGGTCAAAACTTCCAACACATTACAAAAGACTGATATGGATATGATCTACATGACTGTAATAAGGCCAATCTGGACGTATGGAATTGAGCTCCACTAGACCTTCGAATTCCTCTCTTATCCAATCCTTATAATCCAAAATCCTCAATGCTCCTTACTTTTTCACAAATAAAATCATACATAAAGACCTTAATGTTACCTACGTAACCGATCTATCAACCGAACCAGATATCACTCCTTCCATTACAAACTCCCTAACCAATCAAACCCCCTAATCAAAAATTGGAGGATATTTTTATTCTGTCCATGTCCCGCGTTCAACTTATAAATTCATAACTCCTCAAAATCCTACCCTAAGTCAACATAACTACAGCTGGTGGAGAGCTGAATTTACACTTTTCCCACCCATAAAGGAAGGAATATCTTCTAGATTTTATGCTTTTATATAGAAGGTGATTTGGACAAACCACGGTAAACAAATATAACGTAATTAAGTAATTAAGGTTTAACTGGAGCATAAATTAATTGTCTATGTTATCAATATTTTCCAAACAAAAAGAATATGTCTATAAAATAATAAAATAAAAAATGTTCTCCATTTCATGTCAAATATGGCATATTCATTTACTTACAAACATTTATTTGTAATGCTATTTGTATAAGTATTATTATTATTATTTCTACCTTTCAATTAGTTCGTCAAAATTCACAGCTACTAGAACTTAGTAAATTAATATAAAAACTGATTATGTTTAATAAAATAACTATGGAAATTCAAATATATACATATTTTTTTTTTTTACTTGGCTCCTAAAATTGTATTCACATACCAATTATACTATGTACAATAATGGCAATACATACAATAATGAAAAATGGGATATTTTATAACATTAAACACGGTTTCGAATCCAGCTATATATTTAACAGATAATTATTGTCTGTTTTACTGCACACGTGAGTCAGCCTTCTGGGTTTGGGAGCCCTCCGGGGTCCACCCAGCCTCATAAAATGGGTACCCTTAATTGGGTAAAAACCTAGCTAACGAGCGTGATTCTGACCAAATTACCTCCTTGCACAACCGTTGGTCTATTAACATTACTTTCTTACAAATTACTGCACCCCAAACACTTCATGGATTATAGCCGTACAGATTTAGTTTTTTTACCTTATATTATAATTGGAAGGAATATAATTTAAAACTTGAATTCTGTATTATAGAATTGCAAATTTACTCTACTTTAAATAATGTTCTGTTAGGCCTTTTAGTGTTCTTAATAAGTTTAAAGAAATCAAACTCCGAATGAAAAATCATTTCTTTTAATGATTTGAAACAGCCGCTTTTTTTTTATTTATATTAACTATTCTTGGCAGACTCATCAATTTTGACAATTAATTATACACAACTTTCATTAAAGTAACCAACATTTGGGTGAAATGACTGACTAATTTATCATTATATTACTTGAGAAATTCAGGATGAGAAATAAGTCAGTTATTACTAAAAGAGGAATACTGATGAATGCGTAGAACAGATTAATGAGCAAAGAAAGCCAAAATTCAAGAGGAAGTGAAAGACTGGAATTAATTCTCATCTCCACCGCAATACGGTTGTGAAATTAGTCCACTTACTTCAAGGGAAAAACGCCTTGAAAATAACAGGAAAATGGGAATCAGGATTAATGTTGACCCAAATATATAGTTCATACATATTGACTACAAATGGATTTGGATGTATACTTATATAATACTCTAGGGACGTGACGGCTGTGCGGGTTGGGCGCAGGTCCCAGTGCGCTCGGTTCGGAACGTTGTTGGTTCGATTCCCACCTGGTTTAAACATTCAACATTCGGCGGTCCCGAAGAATGAATCTTGACACTCCCACCTTGGTTATTACGGGGCGACAACCTAAGTAGCCTCCAGGGGTTGGCAAAAAGGACCGCAAGGGCAGCTTGCCGGACTTGTTCCCCCCACCAAATACCAGTACCAGTACTTGTATATAGAATACTCTCGAAAATGTGTAAACAAATTCCTGGCCGATTTGAGGTACTCGCAGCTCCTCAAGATGTACTGTACGTGACTGAAATGAGTAATTTACGTTCCTGATGGTGAATAAGTTATTCTCGTGGTTATAACTTCGTAAACAGTTAATGTCACGATTGACCTTAGGAATTAATTTTTTTTTCAATCACATAAAGATTAATGTCATTAAATTTAGGATAAGTGGACAATACAGACAATGTTAATGATCGAACCGAAGAGACAAACGGAGATTCGACCAAGGGTTTAGAGGAGGAGGCTATGAAAACAGGGACTGTTTGTGGACAGCACTCACACACTAAACACCACAGCGCCACTGGTACGCCTCCAATAGCGTCTATTTGCATAAACTGCTGTAACCAACTGTTGGACATATTTATTTATATAGTCCTAGTGTTATCAAAACAAATTCTCAAAGTGGATTGAATTGTTTATTCATAAACAATATTTAGTAATTCGAGATTTAATAATGATTAAAATAAGTGGTACCGTTTATTTTTTTTATTGTAATAAAATTTTATTTATTAATAAATAATACAATGCACTGCAACGTTAGGCAATAGGTAATAGTGATAAATGATCACAATCATACTAAAATTTAAAAAAAATAAAAATAAATACATACATAAAAAAATGGTTACATAAAAATAAATTAAATCTCGATATATATATAAACAGAAAAATAAATAAAATCCCTATATGCATATAAACAGAAAAAACAAATACAATATCAATATGTATATAAACAGAAAAATAAATATAATCAAATGTGAAGTTGAGAAAAAAGTGAAACTATACATTTTTAATGCTATTTACCTTGCTACCCAACTATATGGACATGAGAGCTTGGTTTTTCTCGACAGACTGAGGAACAGACTCACCACCCCAGAAATGGAAGACCTCAGAAAAGTAGCCAGCCGAACACCAAGGGAACAATTCAGGAATTGGCAAGGGACCGGGACAGACCGTTGAGAGGCATTGAGAAGGAAGAAAAAGAAGTAGAAGAATATAATCAAATTATGTACAAAAAGAAACAAGGATAAAATAAAATAAGTAGAATTGAACTATAATAAAATAAGCAATAGCCACATTTGCACCATTATGAACAATATTTACACTCTAGATCTGAGGATCCTTGACCCACTCTAACCTCCTAGCATAAGGGGTAGGGCAGGGCTCTTCCAGATCCCAACGCTGCCCTCTCACCGCGTCACTTGTAATGAGCCAATGGAGGCTGAGTAAGTGCGTTAAAGCCCCAAACATTCTACATGAGCGAAGCATTTGACCATTGTCAGCACTGCTGTTATTAGTTATTGATAGTTGTCGGTTATTAATCCTATGTTTTTGTAACCAATAGTAAGGAATGTAAAGGTTAAGAACGATAAACTGATGAATTACTGATTACATACTGAGGCGTGAACAAAATGTTCACACGCATCTAACCGCCTAGAACTAGTATTGTTATATCAGAATCTATTCTTGAGCTTTTTACTTACCCATTTGCTATCAATTACAGATCAAAAAAGAATTCCTCTCATATCTAATCCATATAATCAGAACCCCTTAATGTTCCTTACTTTGTCACAAATAAAATCATCCACAAGGACCTCAATGTTCCATGTGCCGATTTGGTCAGGACCAGATACCAACCCTTCCATTATAAACTCCCTAACCACCCCAATTCTCTTGTTCTGCTCCCATACCTGATAATCCTCCTCGGTGACTGAAAAGAATATTGCCTTGAGAACTTTTACTCTAGAAATCGTATTGGACTTTTACCAATAGATAGTTTCTCCACAATACTGTATCATCTTATTTTAACATGGACCAACATCACACTTACTTGTTGTTTATTCATGATATACAATTGTAAACTTCAAAAATAAATAAAAAATCTATATATTCTCCACCTATTTAAAAAAATATTCTATAAAACAATGATTGAGACGAAATGTAACCTAAGGTTAAGTGATGAGAAATATGTAATTATATTATTGTTTTTTTGTTTTATTTTCATATTTACCCCCTTCTTATCGGAAACCTCCGTATAATGGACTAAAAGTATTTCCCGGTTGAGTGTATCTTATGCAGAAGTTTTACTGATGTAATTGCACATTACTAATATATCACTCTGATACATGAGCGTTGTTATGTTGTTTTAACAAATAAATAAATAATAAATCAAGGAGAAATAATTTAAATCAAAATAAAAGAATGACTCCCACTAAAATTAGGAGAGATGGAATAAGGAAAATTCTAATCAACATAGAAAAAAAATCTTTTATGTATATATTCAAATTCGGACGTAAAGAAACTTTTTATTTTTCTGAAAATAGAGATCTAAAAAGTTTAGGTTTTTAAAATGTAGCTAAGTGCTTAGTGTATAATGATCTCAATTTAAAAGTTTTTTTTTTATTTGACTACGAAAAGTTTCTCTTTCAAAGTTTCCTCTCATCCCTTTTAAGATTCGAATCAATTTTATCCTACTTAAACTAAATCTTTCTCCTTAACTTACCTTTCCGAAAGAAACTTTGAACGAAGTAAAAGGCTATAGAGAAAATGATACCCATTCTACTCCATAATTAATTCAAATAAAGCTTAAATACAAAATTTATGGCCTTAAATAAATAAATTAATAGGTCGTTAAATATAAGATATCAGTTTTCACATGAAAGGTTATTTAGTAAAAAAACGTTTTAAATTCAAAATATTTACCCTCATTTTTCCCAAGGTACGCATAGATAGACTTTACCAATGGTCTTTAAGTGTCGAGAAACTGTCGATATAATTGCATTCCGTGCTGCAAGTACTTTAACTCTTTGGTAAGGGGTTTGTAGCAGGAGCGGCGAGAAGGAGTAAGAGATTCAACCACAACCCACCAGAGCACCAGAGCCTCACCGAAGCTCTCAAATTTACAAATTACTTTATTTTGTAAAAACATATTGTTATTTTTATATATTATTAATTTCTGTAGATAACATTTAACAATATCGATAAAATGATTAATAAACGACACCGAAACAATGCTAAGCAGACAAGTTAAGACCGCTTCTCGGTCACTGCCGCATGGACTAGGCATTAGGACAATAATAGTCCATCCTGTATAGCTGATCCCGTCTCTCCACAGCTCAAGTCCGTTCGCTTGATCTCGGCAACAAGGGCTACCCTATCCTTATCAGCTTACTAGTCCATCCGCTTCATCTCGGCAACTACTATAGCTGATCCTGTCTCTCCCCAGTTCTAGTCCGTCCACTTCATCTCGACAAACAGTGTAGCTGATCCCGTCTCTCCACAGCTCAAGTCCGTCCGCTTGATCTCGGCAACAAGGGCTACCCTATCCTTATCAGCTTACTAGTCCATCCCCTTCATCTCGGCAACTAGTAAGCTGGCTCCTCTCCTAACCGTTTTAGTCTGTCCGCTTCATATCGGAAACTAGAACTGTTACTCTACCTCCGACTCACTCTACCCACTTACCTAGACCTTCTTCTCTACTTGTGTCAGTGTCCAGGGCTCATCCCCTGGCATGGTCGTTCCTTTGTTCTTAATTTTCTGAATACGCCTTGTCGAGGGCCTACTGTAGAGTGGATATCAGTCTGAAGAGCCTCCAAAGACTAGTCAACCCCGACAGGTTTCTGCCACAGTGAGTCTAAGTTCATCTTCATCAATTACATGTGAAGGTCTTCGATTCAGGAAGATCTGGGTTGGTTATCTAAATCTTTATCACCATTTGTTGGGATGTTACCATCATAGTTGCAAATGGTCGTTAGAACAGACCTATCAGACTTCTGAGCAACCCATATCGAGCATTAGTGCAAATTGTTACCTTGTCTCTCACATAATAATTTAGTCTTGTTTGAATATTTATTTTTAACATCATATGAGCTTTAATAACAATACTATCATCTCTTTACCATCGTGATTTATTTACAGTTTTTTTTTTAAATTAAATAGAGTTATTAGAAGATTTATTTTAGCATTGTAATATTTTTTGATATTCCTAATTTTTTAAATTATGACAACAACAACAACTTCCATCAACTATAGATTTAAATAATTTCTCTGTCCCTTCTGGCAAAACAGTTAAATACTTGACTGAAGTCACTTTAGAAAGCAAACTATTATTTAACCACCACATCAATTCGAAATTGGAAAACGCGAGGAAAAACTTTATATAAAATAGCTCCATACTTTAATAAAATATCAAAATTATCCAGTATAAATAAATTGATAATATATAAAGTGGTACAAAGACACATCTTAAAATCTTGTCGATTACGGTTTACTACTTCAAACGACATAAAAAAATACAAGGATTCCAAAACAAATGCCTCAGAATTGTTAATAACTATCTATACTACACTACAATATCTGAAATGCAATAAATTAAATATTGACACTGTACAGGCTGTACTGGCACATGATTTCTTTTCATTCTTGTCTCTTCTCATTAAACTTACTAATCAAAGAAATAGGTAATTACATTAAAACTCCAACCCATAGATATAAACGCAAAAGAACCAAACATATTTTAATGTAAATATAAATCAATGATCTGTATTTTAGTCTATTAAATGTTACGTATTTTATTTTAATTAAAAGAAAAAAAATAAATTTTCCCTTCGGTTTCTTTTACCAAAATATAACGTAGAGTAATTTTGTAAAATGTAACTAGTATTATGAAAATTGTATTGTATAAGGGGATGTCCCAAAACAATATGGTAAATATTGTGCATTTTATGCAATAAAAATAATTGTTACCCCAAGAAATAAGTTGATAAATTAACGTATTTTTAAAAACAAATCAGATAAACAATCGAAAAAGACAACAAAGGTTTGATAATTAACCTCTTGGCTAAATCAAATCGAAGCCACTCCAGCCTAACGAGAGCTATTCAGGAATGTGTATAGAAGTCTCTCCGACCAAAAGGTCAACTTACTCAAAGCGTTAATTAATCATTAATTACCAGAGTGTCAATATACAGGTAGGTGTAGTTAGTTACCTGTGTGGAGCCTCACCTCAAGGTAATAAGGCACTCAGAGAAAATTAGCGATTTCTTTAATATGTTTATCTTTAAATGTTATTAGCAATAGCTGCCCCTAGATAAGGAGTTATATAATAAATAAAATTATTATTGTGAAATAGTCCTCAAAAACTTGATTCCCTAAATCGTCATAACCAGATTTGTATTTAGAAAAAAAACCAAAAATGAACCAAATCGTGAGTAAAAACTCAAAATGTTTATGAAACAATCCTAAATAATCAATTTAATTGTTTAATTTATAATACGAGGGTTGTTTGAGGAGTTCTCAGAATCACCGCTAGATGTCAGTGCTATAGCAACGACATTCCCGCGCAGTAATCACACATCCTTTGTGGGTGAACACCTGGCGTGAGTGGTAGTGACGACTCTTTGTTGTTGTTTTATGCGAATGATTTGAGACAATGGAAAAAAAATTGAGATTCGAGCAGTTATTAAGTACTTTGTAACGAAAGGTATGAAAGCAAAGGAAATTCACGCCGACTTTCAGAACACACTAGGGGATTCTACTCCTTCAACTGTTGCCAAGTGGACCAGCGAGTTTAAATTTTGTCGGGAGAGTTTAGATGATGATCCGCGTAGCGGAGGGCCTAAAATTGCTACAACCCCAGAATTTATCGCAAAAGTGCATAAAAAAGGTCATAGAGGATCGTCGACTGAAAGTGCGTGAGATTGCTGAAGCTGTAGGGAAGCCATCTGAACGGGTATATTACATTTTAACCGAAGAATTGGGAATGAAAAACCTATCCGCAGGATTGGGATAGAAATTGGACAATAAACGCACGTGATTGGAAATATCCGAACAAAATCTGGCCCGTTTTTAGCGCAACCAACAAGATTTTTGCGCCAGTTTATGACTACAGATGAAACTTGGGTCCACTACTATACCCCAGAGACAAAACAGCAGTCAAGGCAGTGGAAACATGCTGAGTCACCTCCACTAAAGAAAGCAAAGGGAGTACGTTCGGCCGAAAAGGTGGCCTCAGTCTGGAATGGAAAAGGCATTCTGCTCATAGATTTTCTTCCTACTGGCCAAACAATTACGGGGCAATACAACGCAAACCTCCTAGACCAACTACATGAATAGATACGCGAAAAAAGGCCTGGTTTGGCAAGGAAAAAATCTTTCATTTGTCATCTTTCATCAGGACAACGCCTACCCGCACACAAGTGCTATAGCCATTGCAAAACTTCATGAACTGACAGCCGAATTGGAGAGGTATTTTGCAGCCCTGGAGGAATCTCATACAAAAGTATTCATATTGTTCAGTCGCATTTTCATTTGAGTGAAAGATTATTCCATATTGCGTATTATTAATTGAGAATGTGCCTTACAATTACAATAATCGTAATTGTGTCTTATAATTATTTCATAGTTATTGCTCTTTGAAACCAGTTATGCTTTAGTGTTTCGGACCATTAAACGGTTAACTTGGTGTAATTATAGTACTACATGTAATTGAAGATGTGATTAAATTACCTCATGTAATGATTGTAGTCTAGCTCTGCCATTGGTACCTAGTCCAGATAGGTGAGGATAGTCTTATAAGTCAAAGACTGTTCAAGATGACGAAGTTGAGGCGCCTCCTTACCTTAGGAACTTCAAGTTTGCAAAAGAAAATGGTCGATCTGGCATGGGCGGATTGACATACATATCGTGGCGATCCCACGGAATAAAAACTCTACCTTCCAACTCTGGTTAAAACAATTTTCAATAAGTTTAAGTATTTGGTATAGTTGGCTGGATTTTCTAGGGGTATTCATGATCTGTTAAATCTAAAATGTTTTACCATGCTAATTGTTTTAAGTGTAGGATTGTGAGTAGCTCTATTTAAAAAGTCATGTTAAATGCACCAGAGCTCCTAACGGATTTTCTGAACAAAATGTTTTATAACTTTTCCTTCCACAACTTCACGTTATTGTTTACATCTAAGTTTACGTTAAGGTAATTTATTATAACATAACTAAATTAAGTGAAAAGTAGAACTTGTGTAAAATTTGGCAACTAAGTGATTTGTCGATCTTCTAACTTGAGAGGAAGTGATTCAAGATGAGTTAATTAACAACTGTCATTACATTATTATTATTGCCTTTCGTTGCTTTAATAGTTTTAAAAACAGCTAAAACAATACCAGCGCAATCAAAAGACAAACTACGAGCAAGTAACCAACTACAACAAACAAAATGGTGACGAGCTCAGCTGGTCTGTTGCTCCATTCTCCATTAAGCAGACCTATTAACAGACTTTCAACCATGTTATACGTTATATCGTCTTAACATGGAAAAGAAGGAAATACTTCTCCATTTAACATAAGTTTTTCCATTTAACATGCTTTAACATGTTAACTAAAGAT
>NW_027106175.1:3513-5136 GCF_000696795.3 Halyomorpha halys | reverse complement strand
CTCCATCTTTTCTTTTGACGTCCTCTTCTTCTTTGAAGGTCAAATAGAGTCCATTCTGTAGCAATTTTTGACCATCTGTCATCTACGCATCGAAGTAGATGCTCTGCCCATTTCCATTTGCCCAATCTTGTCATCTTCAGTGTGTCAGTGAGTCCTGTATCTTTCTGGATCCAAGAATTTTTTATTCGATCTCTTTTCCTTACGTTCACAACGCTTCTTCCAATATTATTTTGCCACACTTGTAATTTCCTCTCCTGAGCTATAGTCAGTGACCACGCTTGGGATCTATAAGTGACCACTGGGCTAATGCAACTATCGGAGACCTGCCTTTAAAGGTTAATACTTTTTTTTCCCTTCATTATATGCCTAAGGAACCAAAACTTTTTCCAACCAGAGAGTGCCAATCTCCTCTGGACCTCTTTTGCTCCTCTATCCGTGAATGATATTAACTGACCCAGATAAATATATACTTTAATAAATTAAAAATAAAAATAAATTAAATCGATGTTTGTGCAACGAGGTGATTCGCTCACAATAATTTCAACAACACTTTTGATAAATAGTTCGCTGAAGCAATTTCGAATCCCAAATAAAATTTACTTTACTTATTCATTTCAACTTGTTTTGGGTTATTCCATTTAATACCAACTAAATATATTAAATCTCAAATCACCAGTTTGGATTCCGAACATCTCACTATTCACTATCCAGCGATATTTGGAGCGTAGAATGTACTGCGCAGGAGTCTTTTTCGATGTAGAACGGGCTTTAGATCGAGTCTTGCCCTCAGGAGTGCTTTACAAACTCCTTAAATTCATAACCACTTCATATTTTTCTATAATCCGTTCTTTTCTCAATGATAGGTTGTTTAAAATAAAGCACAGTAGTTCCTATTCCTCCCAATTTTCTTAGCCCTCTGGTTTCTCCAAGGTACTATCCATCCTCTACATTGTTTATACAGCTGACATCCCAACTAATCCTAACACTATTCCCAGCATGAATTTCGATGACACGTATGCTCGCAATTAAGAATAACCCTTTAACTGCATCCCAAACTCTTCAATCCCATATCACAATCCTCAAGGAATGTTTTCCAAATTTGAAGATTAAAATAAACAATAACAAATCACTATTACCATTCGTCGTAAACCTACTGACTAGCACCAAATTAACTAGATGCATTTTTATGTCCAACTTGTTAATATTTTCAAATGTCAATAAATAAAAAATATATACATTACAAATATTTAATTTAATAAGATGACGTCCTCTTCTTCTTTGAAGGTCAAATAGAGTCCATTCTGTAGCAATTTTTGACCATCTGTCATCTACGCATCGAAGGAGATGCTCTGCCCATTTCCATTTGCCCAATCTTGTCATCTTCAGTGTGTTAGTGAGTCCTGTATCTTTCTGGATCCGAGCATTTTTTATTCGATCTCTTTTCCTTACGTTCACAACGCTTCTTCCAATATCATTTTGCCGCACTTGTAATTTCTTCTCCTGAGCTATAGTCAGTGACCACGCTTGGGATCTATAAGTGACCACTGGGCTAATGCAACTATCTCACATCACCAGTTTGGATTCCGAACATCTCACTATTCACTATCCAGCGATATTTGGAGC
>NW_027106175.1:0-493 GCF_000696795.3 Halyomorpha halys | reverse complement strand
TCAAATGAAATAAAAATTGTGAAATGGAAAGACTTGGAATTAATTATGAGAAATAGTTGACCGTGGATGATGTACGAGGAAAAAGATGGTTGGGGGTGCGGTCAAAATGAAACACAAATAAGTTGGTGTTACCTATTTAATTGTGCCAATGTTTCGGCTAGAGTTTCCAGCCTTCTTCAGGACTAAGAACAGAACAAGATAACAACCACAATAAGTATAGAAAATAAAAAATGAAATATAAATAGAATGAGATAAAATTTTACAGAATGGAATTATTAAATGAAGTGATGAGAGAAGTGAGAAATAAAAAGTAAACATAGGTAATTGAAAAAGTGGGCAGTTTATTTCTTTAATTATGCTATTTTACCCACATTTTGACCGCACCCCCAACCATCTTCTCCTCGGAAAGATTTGTATTTAGTATGTAGACTGGAATTGATTGTAAGAGGAAACCCTGGGGAAACAAATTTTTTCTTTCTTTTTTATTATATCA
>NW_027106174.1:338358-350444 GCF_000696795.3 Halyomorpha halys | reverse complement strand
AGCTGTTCTCGATCAGCTGATATGGACCTGTCAGCTGACAGTCCGTAACTTATATATATATATATATATATATATATGAGTAATTAAGTTAACAATTATTTGACAAAATTACTATAAATTGAATTTATAGATTATCTAGTAATATTTATATAAGTTTTTATTATCAACCTCCTATTTGCTAGATATTTAATTTTCGTTTTAATTCTAATTTCTTTGTTCGTTCCTCTTTATAATGAAAATAGTTTTGCCGCTCCGGAATGCACAAGTGTATGGATAACGACGTTTGTGATTTGTCTTTGTACACTAAGAATTTGTCGGTGATGACAAAGGGACAAAGTACTGAATCCATCTATGGTTGTTACCATCATACCTATTACCTACTCATAATCTTATCATATTCCTACTCACTCATAACCTACTCATAAAATACCTGATCAAGCGTCTAATAATGGTAGATATAGAGTACTTTTATTCAAGGCAGGAGGGCCTAACAACATTCAGAAGCGGATTTATTATAAAGTAATAATTACTTATCTAATCTTTTATTTAATTGATTTAATATTTTTTATATACTGATGGCTTTTGTTAATTAAACATTATTCGGTTAGGGGCTGTTGGTTGTTTGTTTGGCAATACTTATCAGATCTGCGGGCTTAGTATGAAAACCATCACCATTATTCATAATGAAGGCGCTTTAAAAGTTAACATAAACTTTAATATTATATATAGGAGCTGCTGATGCCAATCTAATTAATTATTTAAACAAAAAAAGGTTATTTAACATAAAAAAAAAATCTGTACAACCCATGAAAGGCTCTCCAGGGATGCTCTGTAAGGAAGTACTGTTATTTGAACAACGGCAATCTCCTCGCATAGATGATATTGTCAGAATCATGCTCAACCGCCAGATTTTTCATCAATTAAGGGTACCCACTTTATGAGGCTGGGCATAGCATGAACCCAAATGGCTTACTCACAGTTAGAATTAAACAGAAAATAATTACCTGCCACAGCAGGATTCGAACCCGGGTCTCGAGTTAGCTGTATAGTGCTTTAACACTGAGTTACTCGCTCCTACTAATATAATGTATATTACATCTAAATGTATATGTAATATAATATATATTATATATTGGCCATAGGAAGATAGATTTACTAGAATAATCAATTAATTAATACATTTAATTACAATCTTGTAATCAGCAATCATAAAATTAATAATTTAAAATTGCATAACTCAATTTCCCATTTCACAATATTTTCTAAAATAGATACAATCTATTGCCGCCTATGTCCAACATAAAATAGTTAAACACAACTTGATAGGGGAAATTATTTTTAATATTTATACACTTAAAATATTTAAAGTTTAATTACCTGTTTTATCATATACTGTTATATTTTATAGGTTAATTAATTAATTAATTTGTAATTATTGATAAAAATAGTGTCATTAAAGTTGTTAGTTAATTGATTATTCTTGAAAATATCCAGGTTGGCCGAAACTTAGAAATAAATAAATTGTTGAGACTAAAATGATCTGCTTCATTATAATTTTAAAAAACTAATATTTAATTTATTACTGAATGCATTAACTTAAATGCTTTTAGCTTGTTGAATATACTTGTGTTTTACTGGATTTTACAAAAAACGTTCTTGTCTCTTACTTAAAATATTTAAATAAATTCTACTTATGCTTTACTTACTTCAAAACTCCAGATTTGACTAACACCACTTTGTTCATGCAGATTCTTATTTTTAATGTTTGTGGTATCGATAAGTCCCTGTTTGTATTTCAATTACTAAGTTCCCTATCAGGCACATTCAGCACTTGCTGGAAGCTAAGTCTGTAATTAAGCCCCAACCAGCCTTGTTACTTTGTGAACTGCTGATCCTTGCTTACTAATTCTGACAAACAGCCCAAATCAAGAAGTATGTAAGAATTAACTCTTACATGAAAGCCGGAATTAGATTTATGAGCCTAAAAGAATATGTTAAATATTGCATCATATTAATTTTTTCAACGCATTCTAAGAAATCTTAAATCATATCCCTACTGATACGGTTCATAAATCATCTGCACTTAAAAAAAAAGTCTAGAGTTATCAGTAATTTCTAAAATATGAATCATGGATCTCAAAACAAAAAAGAAAATTCCCATTGAAGATATATCTATTAACGCTTTGTTTAGGAGATATTCACGTCTAAATATTTTCCTTGTTGTAAATTAATAAGGTTATAATAAACATATTAATGGTGAGAAGATAGTTGACCGTGGATGGTAATGATGGTTGGGGGTGCGCTCAGAGAATGACTCAAATCAATTAAAAAACATATTTATTAGTGCCAACGTTTCGGCCTTCATCACATATTTTTAGCCTTGATCGGGGCTAAGAACAAAAAACAAGATAACGGCAAATGAATAAAAGGATTTATAGAATGATTAAAGCAAATATTCTGCAGAATAAAATCAGATTTTAAAAAAGTAACGAATGAAGCGGAAAATAAAACGTATATATAGGTAATACAATGTGTAATTAAAAGAAAATAATTAAGGAAATAAAAATATGAAGTTATATATTGCAATGAAACAAGGAAATATGAATATTTGAATTTAATAATAATAATTTAAAAATTAAATTTATGAATTTGATACTTAGGACTCCATCTTGACAAGAGACCTACTTGGAATCCACACACAAGATTGAAACGACAAGAAACTGCTCGTAGATTCCGATTGCTACAACACTTACTTGACAAACGCTCTTTCACCACAAAAAAATTAGTATACACTACGATAATCAGACCGATTTGGACATATAGGATTGAGCTCTGGGGCTCTACCAAACCATCAAATTCCTCCTGCATCCAATCCTTACATTTCAAAATCCTACGTAAAATCCTTGATGCTCCTTATTACGTTACAAATAAACTCATCCCCAAAGACCTTAACATCCCAATCGTTGCAGATTTGGCCCAAAACAAATATGCTTCTTTTCATTCCAAACTCCTTCCCCATCCCAACTCATTAATTCTTAAACTTTCATCCTTAACAATCTCTGATAACCCTCCGAGGCGTCTGAAAAGAAGATGGTCACGGGACCTTCTAATTTAAATTAATGCTTGAAGTACCACCGACGGGTGGTTCCTTCCCAAGATTTTCAAGTGTATATGAAATATACAACATATTTACATACTGTATTCATTATTTGTACAGTTGTAAATCACATTAAATAAATAAATAAAAATTTATATTATATTAATAAAGTTATTCATTAAGAATTAAGGTCATTGTTTGCTAGGACACTTTGTGTAATGCCACCAAAAAAAAAATCTAGTAATGTCAAATCAAGAGAACGTTGCTATATATAACACATAGTACAAGCCTCTGAGAGGAGAAAAAAGTCAGTTATTTGACCCCAATTTTTTTGATACTTTAATGAAAACTATGGGTAATTATTAGTCAAATTAGATGAGTCTGTCAAGTATAGTAGAGGGACGAAAAATTGGCGAATGTTTCAAAACGTTAAAAAAAAAAAATTCATTCAAAGCTCCACATCGTTAAAACACGAGAAAGTCTAATAGAATATCATTTAAAGAAGAGTAAATTTGCTAAAATATAAGCCCCAGTAGAGTAGCCCTTGTAGCCCTGTGTACGTTTAATATTATCCTAGATACGGTTTTGTAAAAAGCAATATTTCGTAAGAAATTTACTGAAAAATCAGTGAATTTATTGTTAGAAATCTATATCTCAGGAACCATAAGACGTACAGATGTCTATTAGCAATAAAATTTAAATTATTTTAATATGCTAGTATTTTTCATGAGAGAGAGATACTTAATTTAAAAAAAATTAAAAGTTATCCTACCCAACTGTATTGGGTTGCTACTACTTAAATCTATTTAGACAATTTTTTTTTAAATCTTAAAAAACATAGGTATAGTCAAGTAAACAATAAATAATAGTTTTTTTTATCACTTTGGCTCTTTTATTTATTTTTGTCTTGCTTCTATACTTATTTATAGGTCCTTTTTTTTTAATAATTTTTTTCATATTTTCTCTTCCATCCTAATTTATTTGTTCTCTTTTTTCCCCCTTATTTTTCTCTTCTTGAACATAAATATAACAAAACAAAAATAGAAATTACAAATAATAATCATTTTTATAAATAAGAATATAAATCAAGTAATATATATATTTAATATAATTAAAACTAATTCATAGGAGCAGTGATTTATACATACACACATAATAAAGTAACAAATAGGTATAAACAATTAATAAATATGCGTTAAAAACAAAATAGCAAAATAATGATTTCTATTGGTTCGGACCAAACGTTTGGTTATAAAAATAAAGGAAAATAATGTTTTAATAAGTATTCCTTATTTCTTATTTACTAAAACATTTACTATTGTGTAAATATAATTTTAAAATATTAAATCTAATTATGTTCTGTACATTGCATAATTAAAAATTCACTAGATTTTACACAGTTAATGAATTATTTTCGAATACCTCAGGAAGATGTAGTACTTAAATTTTTCTTTGTAAATTACTGGCTTTTATTCTCAGTATACTTTTATTTTCGCGGATTTCACCGATCCATTGCTAAGGTATAATAAATGAAAAATATTTCGTAAATCATCCCGCAAATTAAAATTACAACCCTTGATGCTTCACCAGTTACAGAGTAAGGAGTGGTTTTAGCAGGAAGCGTTCCCTTCTTGGAACTGGAGGACTAAGAGGTATTAGGAACAACTTGTTTAATTTGTTCCCCCTTAATCAAATTTGTGTTTAATTAATGTTTTCTCATACCATTTGAATGTTCGCAATACGAACGGAACGGGTTTGTGGTTCCTGAAGATTTTCCTTAATTGGTATATAGAATAGTGTTTTAGATGAAAGGAATATGGTCCGGGTGCGGTCAAGAAAAACTCAAATAGTAGAAATATACTATTTTAATGAGCCAACGTTTCGCCCCACGTTGCAGGGCTTCTTCAGGGCTATTTTGACGGCAGTCAAAACTAAAAATAGTGTTTTAGGTGTTTTCTATTGTATTGTTGTAGGTTAGTAGAATAGTGTTTCTACTTTGACGTATTTTATTAGTACTTCTGTATTAGCTCTGCAACCTTTTATATATAATGAACTCTTGTTTTAGAATTCGTTTAACTGTCTACTTATGAAGGTTATAAGAAATATTTTTGTTTTCAAAATGATTATCTTTTGTTTATAATAATAACTTTGTCAAAATAATTTTAATTACTTGTTAAAGTTCACTGTTAAATTCATTAAAAGTGTGGAGAGGGACTTTTATTCTATTGTATTGTTTTAGGTTAGTAGAATAGTGTTTCTACTTTGATGTATTTTATTAGTACTTCTGTTGTAGCTCTGCAACCTTTTATATATAATAAACTATTGTTTTAGAATTCGTTTAAGTGTCTACTTATTTCTTCAGCCTTAGGCTGAAGGAATAAGATGTTACACGTATGAACTGCTGTAACATACTGCTTTATTGGGTTCGGTACATCTCTTTAGATATATTCAAGTTTGTAGAGGGGAAGATGGTAACTGAATGGAGTTACCATCTTCCCCTCTACACGCCACAACCCCTGATGAAGACCTGAAACTCAGGTCGATACGTCGGCATAAAATAAATAAATATGTTATTTTGTTTATTTATGTTGTTCTTTGCTGACCGCACCCCCCGACAAACTTCTTCAAGCATTAATCTACGGTCAACTATCTACACCCCATTAAAATAATTTCAATTCTGAAAATAATACTATATAAATAAAAATATCTATATTACTTGTACATTATTCATGTTCACGTAGATATTATCCTGACAAGGTTTTACATATTTTTCATATTATTATTATTTACTAAAGGGATTTGTCCCAGTTCCAGTGGTGGTCGAACTGCAAAGAAATCCTGGGACCATTTATGATATTTATAGGTATCGGGAGCTGGTTTTGGACAGGGTTCAAGTAGATTATGGTGTCCGGGGGGAGTTATGTGGTGTTAGCTCCGATAGCCCACTGACCCACGCGACATATCAAACTTTAATATCTCCTCTCCGATCTGTAATGTTGTATTTCCACAGTGACAACTTTAGGTTAGGCCAAGGGTCCACGGTCAAATGACCAATAATTACCTTCGCTTCGTTTCTCATTTACTTAACCGATAAGGTCATTTGTTTCTCGTAATTTTATTAATTCGAACCATTATTAATTATTCCTAAATCGAATATTTTATTCTGTAAGCGTCAACTGGCTCATTATGGTGTGGGAGGGCTGCGTTGGGATCTCGAACGGCTCTGCTCTAATCTTCGTAGAGGATAAAGTGGGCTCGGGGATCCTCAGTTTGAGAGAGAAAATATTGTACATAACAGTGTAAATGTGTTTATTTTATTGTTGTTCAAAATTTACTTACTAGTTCAAAATTTGATATAGAAAATTGAAAAATGCCAAAATAATTTTGGTAGAAAATTGTTTTCCATTACATTGTACCTGGGCGACAACCCTGTAGGTTCTGGAGCCCTCCTGAGGTCCACCGAGCCTCGTAAATTGGGTACCCTTAATTGGTCAAAAATTTGGCGGTGGAGCGTGAGTCTGACCAAATCACCTCCTTGCACATCCTTTGATCTAGTAACAGTACTTCCTTACAATGCACTGCACCCATAACCCTTCATGGGTTGCAACGGTGCAGATTTTAATTTTTTTTTATGATGTTTATTTTATTTATTATTTCAAAAAGTTAAAGGACTTGCTGCACAAGTGAATATACAGTTTTTCAACACTTTGAGACCATTCGTAAAGTTAAATGGTAGATCTGTGTGTACCTTATTAATTTAATTAGTGGCAAAAGTGAAGCGTTATTAGACATGTGTTTTATTGCTTACTAAGCAAAAAAAATACAGGTCAGTGGTTAAATGAACGAAAGACCGGGACAAATACCGAAACCGAATTCGCATCTAAAAAGATGATTTGGTTTCTGTATGGTGGTCAGTGGTTGTTTACATCGGGACCTGCTCGTGCTATACTGCAGGTGTCCCGAGTGTAGTTTTATGATTATAATTAATGTGTGGAAAAGGGGGCTGGAAATTGTGAGATTTTCCGCTAGTTAGCAACATGCATATATTTCTTTAAAGTTTAAAAGTATTGATTCCCTGAAGGGGCAATTATATTAGGTTTTATCATTTATCTGTAATAATATAAAAATAACATTGGGGTCTCATAGACTGTATTGGCTTATCTGAGAGACTGTTTCACTTCCGCGTCCTATGGCCGCTTCCCTCGTCGAGGTGTACGGTGGGCGAATATGGTGAAAACCACGTATCATCGCCTGTTGTCTGAAGAGACGTCTTCGTTCCTCCGTGGCTGGCCATTGTGTCCTGGAGCCTGGCGTGATGGTAGGGGTAGGCCAGGTCCTAGCTTGCATAGTGCATAGGCTGGGGCGGCATTGCAGTCGCAGCGTCTTTGGAGCATTCCGGTGTCCGCGGAAAGGGGGGCAACAGAAAATGAGACCCCCGACCCCGACTTTTTCGGTTTTATTCTTTAAATCAACATGTGAAACAATATCGTGTTAATATGGCCCAAAGTGGCAATGTCTAGAGATTAGTGTGTGCTACAGAGATAGATTAATGCACCAATAGTGAAAGACAACAAATTAAATAATGTAGTGTAAAACCATTTTAAGCAATTGTTATATAGAAGACATGATTTCAGTAGGGAAATTGGAAGTTTATGGTAAATACAATTACAAGAATTTGAAATATACTTATATAACATAGATAAAAATTGATGATAAGAATAACTTAATTTTAGAATTGTGGTGCATGAGTATGGGACAACTGTCCCGAAACGTTTTAAAATTAAAAATATAGAATAGATTTTCACCTCAAGAAACTAAAATAAATCAAACTTCCTAAAAAAGAAAATCCGTAATTCATTTCTCCTTTTTGCCCAGAATTGAAACCATCAAATTCACTTCGTAATTCGGTAGTATTGGCAAAATGTATCAACAAAAATTTTCAAATTGTTGACGTCAAAGCCGGACCTCATGTTTCAGGACAGACAGTTAAGAAACTAAACGAACTGTTACGAAATCCTTCCACACCTGACTTATACGCCAGATTTATTTCCAACAGAAATTTGTATAACTTCCTTAAAATGAAAATTTTTAAAATGATTCTCAGGTCAAAAACGCATTTCCGACTACATTTTTTTTACGAAATAGTGATTTTTTCAGTTCTGGAATTGAAAATTTGAGAGTATTTTTGGAAAAATACTTTTGATTTCATACAGTTGTTTTATTAAATAACTTTTTCTGTGAAAAATGATGTTTTATATGAAACTATCCAATTGAATGACCAGTTTGGTATTGACTGTTACAGCTGACTGTAGCGATATCTGACAGTGAACTAAACCCTAGGAATCAGGGTGTCAATATTCCCCATGTTCGATATGTCAGTAGATCGGGGGTATCGGTTCAACTATTCTAGATCTATCGGAAAGCCAATGCTGTGGAGTACTCGTCCAGATGGGGATTCAAATTTATACATATTTTCAAAATAACAATATTTTTTTTTTTTTTTTTTTACAAATATTAAGAAATCAAGATTTTTAACATTTATTTTGGCAAATATTATGAAAACGACTACTGCTACCAAGATAAACATTTAGTGTACATGTATCTCATTTTAATTAGAGCGCAGATTGGCATTTGTTAATCTGAAGGTTCCGTTACTCAAATAAATTTACTAAATTTTGATGGGAAAAATAGTATTAAAAAATCGTATCTCAGGAACTATTATAAATAAAGATATCTATTATTACTTAAGTTGAAGCCAGGAAAATGTACCATAAAGTTCTTTATAATAGTTATTTACTTATATTTATTTCATTCATTAAAAAATAACACCCAATATGGTCCGACCACATAAAAAAATCTGTCAAAATAACACATAAAAAAGATACGACATAAATGAAATGTAATTATTACAATTTTGACTGTTAGGGCGTTGTAGAGGCTTTACTTTTTATGAGCTAGATAAGTGCAATATAAATTGACCTCTAGTGATACAACTAATAATTCAATTAATAACTACTAAAATGAAGATAACATAAAAATAATAATAATAAAAATAACAGGAAGTATTTTAAAGTGAATAATAAAGCTCTAAATTTACAATTAGTGAATTAATATAATAATGAGAATAAAACAAGATGATACAGAGTATGATAAAAATAAGGATCCAATAATATCTATTACTAAGCACACATATACATAGCTTATTCTAATTATAATATAATGAATAAATTATGTGGAGTTAAGAAAAAATGTAGACAGATATGGTTATTTGGTGAATCAAAATAAATAAATAAATGAATAATTTAAATTATAATATAAATAAATTTTAAGATAATTCTATAAAAATAAAATATTTTAGATGGTAATGTACCAACGATTTTAATATTCTATGTTTTATTATTGCGGTGCGTTATTGTTTGATTTTGTAGATTTGCAAAATTTGATCAATGACTATCAGAACTGGTGCCTTAACATTCGATCACATCTTAATATCGATTCAAATAGTGCTTTGTACACCAATATTAAAGCTTCTCTGTTTAGTACAAAGTGGAGATACCAAATTTTATATGAGCATACTCTTAATCTCTTTAAAACATTTATGTAAAATATTAAAATATCTTCGTAGAAGTATCCGTTCTTCTATATTTAGCAACGCTTATTTCTCATTATGTGGAATAAGTTTGGTTTTTAAAAGATTTATCTGAGGAACCATTCAGCAAAAAAACTCTTATATGGGCTCAGATTATAGAAAATTTATACTAATTAAAAAAAGTTTAATTTTATTATATCATAGACAGTTTTATAGATATTAAAACCTGTAAAAATGTTTGGCTTTTCAGGTTTTTGAGCCACCATTTTATCATTGATCTATTTAAACCAATGACGTAGTCTTTTTTTGAATGAAATTTTCTTAAATATATACCGCATAACAATTATATAGTATATTTAAAAAAGAAATAGAATGATGTAAAAATCGACGCTTTTTGCACGCTTAAATTTCCTAAACTTTTACTATGCAATAAAGATACAAATTACGAGCAAAAAATTCTAACCAGGTCATTGTGGGGATTAGTTCCACTCTAAACGTTACGTATGTTGTGCTTATACGCACCTGTGTTTAAATGCACCTTATTTATTGAAAATAATATTATTATTATACTGAGGGTCGGTGATCTTTAACTCACTTCGACCCAATTGGATCTTTTTTGAGTTACCTCTCTTTCCACTAGATATCCCACATGAATCCTATGCTTCTTAAGAAGCTTAGTAATTATCTTTTGCGTTCGTTCTAGAAATGTCTTCAGGTACCATTCTGTCCTGTCTTTAGAAGCCAACTGTAGTCTTTGGAAGACAAGGGCTTCACGTTCACACATAATGTGCTGTGCCTTTTCTTTGCCTTCCATACTTAGACGGCAGGTGGAATCCTCCACCAGCCTCATCTTCTTAAGATGATATTTTAAGGGGCAGTGGCCCGTGAGGAGTCCTGTTATAGTCCTCAGTTCATTTCTAGTAAGTTCAAGGTAAAATTTAGCCTTTTTCTCTGATATTTTAATAAAGAGCTTGGATTGCTTCATGCCTAGTTTCAATGTCCAGTATGTTTCCTTCTCTTTATGTTCCCAGGAGTCAACCAACTTCCTGACTGCACTTCTAGATATGTTGCAAGGACCATAAGCTCAGGACCATAAGCATCATTTATGATCCCTTCCTTTCTAGGATATCTACCATCTCGTTTCTCTCCATCTTGTTTCAATCCCCTCATATTAAAAATACTAACTTTCAAAAAACTTTAAAATGTTTCGTATTTATACATTTCATTCATAGTTTCATTGTATTTTGTCATTGTGTTATTCCATCACATCCCTGCACTTGTACATTTACAGGAAGATGAAAATAGTTACTTTTTATTTTTTATTTATTTTATTATTATTTATTTTTTATTAATTTTCAAATTCTTACATTACTTTCACATACTATCTATATGTAAATTTAATTTTACCAGCTCTGTACGCCAGACTTTTCAGTTTGCTCCATGCAGCTCCTTCACAACTATACTAGCATTCATTGTTGTGTTGAGGCGTTCTGATGGATTGCTCTGAGCCTCATGCCCCGCCCATATTAACCTCCTTACCATCATATCATGAGATATTGACTGACCAGTTTCTGCAAGCACGGTTGGTTCTTCTCCTATAATTGTACGTTTTAATATCTCGATTCTGCTTTTTAGGGTACCTGTTTGAGCCCAGGTCTCACAGCCGATTATCTGAGCTGGTTTTATCATGTCATTGTACATACACAGCTTCAGATTTTTAAAGATTTAAAAATTGTCATTAAAAAAAATAGAAACAGTTCCATTTATGTAGAAACGCGTAAAAAAGTTTCGCATTTTTATTGCCTTTGGCCTCCTCATAGTATTTATTAACTACTAATAATCCAACAGCTAATTAATTGATTCTGGGATTAAAATCGTGAATATTTTTGTCCTCATAAACATATTAAAGAATATAGATATGATACCTGAATGATAGAATTAGTATAGTATATAAGTATGCACATCTAAAATTAATAATAATTTAATCAAAACAACGCAAAGGGTTATAAGCATCTGGATATTATTTTTTTATTATTCTAAATATAGAGAGCAGTGTGGCTCAGTAGTAAGGCACTATGTTACTAACTTCAAGGACCAGGGTAAGTGGTTTTTATTTTTTTTATTTCTAACCCGTTATATGACTGGACAATGCGAAAAGAAGCTTATTAATGAGAAGATTTAAATTAACTATTTCTCAGAGATAAGAAAAGTATTGGTCACTAAATAAAATATTGTATAGAAGTTGTAAAATATATTAATTGTTTTAGTAAAAAAAAAAAAAAATCAATAATTGATTTATTTTTTATTTATATAGTTGTTTGAGAGTGGTTTAGTTTCTTTTTAAAACAATTTTGATCTCTTTTCTCTCAACTTTATTCTTTTTTAACATCCGACGTTTCG
>NW_027106174.1:333267-334563 GCF_000696795.3 Halyomorpha halys | reverse complement strand
TGGGTGGTTCCTTCCCAAGATTTTCAAGTGTATATGAAACATACTACATATTTACTTATTGTATTATTTTGTACAGTTGTAAATTACAATAAATAAATAATTAAAAAAAAAAAAGAAAAGGTTTTTTTTATTTTTATTTAATGATATAAGCAAATGTAAAAGGCCGCCCTTAGCTCAGATGGTTAGGCACAGTTTTACCGATCTGAGATCTACTTGCGGTGCCGGTTCAAATACGAAAGTGGGGCGTTGACATTTTTCTTTGAGTAGTGGTCACACTAAATGAAAAACCTTGACCCCCAACTATGGTTAGGCAGTTTAAGTCTTTGCCAAAAAAAAAAATATGTATTTACATAAAAATAATATAACAGGAAGCAAGGCTAGAATCACGAAGGATTTTGGATTGTGAGGATTGGATACGGGAGAAATTGGAAGGCCAAAGCTTCCAAAATTATTGGAACCACAAAGCTCAACTCCGCATGTCCAGATAGGTTTTATTATAGGTATGAAGACCAGTCTTTTGTAATCGATTGGAAGTGTTGTCTAGTTTCCTATCTCTTCAGTCTTGTTAACCTTGTGTGAAGGTTCCAAGCTAGTCGTTTCTCCAGATGTAGTCCAAGGTAGCGGATCTGTTAGATAGGAGTAAGAACAACAATATCATTAAGTATGATGTAGAGCAGTTGATAGGATTACGACGAAGCGTATTGGTGATTTTATGAGATTAATGTTACACAAATCATTATGATATATATATTATTTTATTTTTTAAAGGTTTAGTGGAACCACAGACCTCACCCACTTAGGTCTTAATAGGCCTTATTATAATCATGTAGATCAGTCTTTTATAGTGGATTGGATGTTTAGACCGTCTGTATAGTAAGTGATGTAATAGTGGGAATGGACGGGCAGTTTTCTATATTTTTATTCTTGTGTGAGGAAGAGAGAAGGTAGAAATTTTTTTTTTTTAATCTTCGAAATAATATTGGTCACGGATACGGCAAGTGCGGTTAATCGAGGTTTTACTCTACCTGAATATGTTTGTTTTAACAACTCAAGACGCAATATCTAATGTCTATAGGGTCATTCTTTCTATAATTTTCCTATTTATTCCCGCGGTCCACCAAATTGTCTGATTGTTTTTTTACAGCCTCCTGCAGCCAAAAAAAGACGAAAAATGACTTTACCTGATTTTTTTGTCGAATCCTGCGTCTACAAATAATTATTTAATTTTTTGCAATAAAAACATGATTAAAATAACTACTTTTTTTGAATCTATCAAAATAAGCAACAGATTGGTTC
>NW_027106174.1:331856-332475 GCF_000696795.3 Halyomorpha halys | reverse complement strand
TTTCTTATCTCTGAGAAATAGTTAATTTAAATCTTCTCATTAATAAGCTTCTTTTCGCATTGTCCAGTCATATAACGGGTTAGAAATAAAAAAAAATAAAAACCACTTATAAATTTATTCTTTAAACATTTTTCCACATTTTGCTAGGAGATGTTTATTCGCCGTGGACAAAAGCTGAGGCCTAGGGTGTTGGCTTAGGACGATGGATTTACCTAAAACCTCTGTAGCCACGTCAGCACTCAAGTACCGCCCCCGGCACATATTCATTAATGCTTTGGACTAAGTACCTAAGCATCTAATCCACCTGAGTACTTTTTAGTAAAGTTCCCCTTTAAAACGCTAATGAAAGTTTTTCTTCTCAACGGTTAGCGTATGAATATTTGATTTTTTTTTCCAATGCACCTTAAATACCATAATTAAAATTGAGGATATCTGTCAACATAATAATACACCTAATTTAATATAAGTTTATTATGATTAAAAATATATGAATTTAAAAAGAAAAACGCCTGTTGAACAGATTTGATACTTAGGACTCCATCTTGACAAGAGACTTACTAGGAATCCACACACAAGACTGAAACGACAAGAAACTGCTCGTAGATTCCGATTGCTACAA
>NW_027106174.1:328859-331670 GCF_000696795.3 Halyomorpha halys | reverse complement strand
ATGTAAGTACTTTATAGAACATTAAACTAGCTTTCATGTAAGTGCTGACAGACATCTGTAAGTCTTATGGTACCTGAGATATTCTTATCATAAATCTTCTTCTCTAGAAATGTTATTGGAGTTCTATCAGTGGGTAGAAACAATCAGACAATTTGGTGGACCGCGGGAAAAAATAGGAAAATTATAGAAAGAATGACCCTATAATACCTTTTTCAAAGCCCATCTTACAGATTTTCCAGCATTAATGTCTAACTGACAGTTGGAAAACTGTAATGTATCTTATGCATAACCAAAATAGATCAGGCTATCTTCAATAATATACCTGAGAACTTCCCGAAATGGAAAAATATGGGAGATGGAGAGGATTCTCGAGAAAATGGTGCTTTTAGTTTTCACATAAGAAGTGTTGGGATAAAGTTGTATGATATCTGACGGACAAGAACTTTGCCCGACTCCTAGAAAGGCGAACACAGGAGCTCTTTCCTATTTTTCTTAACTTGGTTCTTGAGAACATCTTCTATATAATTCTGCTTCTTGGAAGAGTAATTCAGAATTTTTCACAATTCCACCTTCACGATATGATATTAGTCCTTATTTCTTATATACCGTAAATATATGCGAGATTTCCCGTAAATGAGTAGTCATATTGTAAGTGCAGATACTTAACCTTAAGAGAAACCAAAAAGTCAGCATGACTTCATTTTTTTAAAAAAAATCTTTGGCTAATTAAGGATGTGAGAAAGCAAAATTAAAAATAATTTATAATTAATTCTTCAAATATCTAAGATTTGACCTAAATTACTACAATTAATTATTTTATTACTTGAATAATAAGACCATTCTGAGCTATAAGGACATAAAGGGCAATGATAGGGAAAAAAGGAGATTGGGAGATGTCCTCGAAGAAGTAGAGTATGTAGAAAGAATGGAAGGGGACATTTTGAGCAGTTACTGTAAATAATATTTTTAATTGTTAATTGATGTTATGTGAATAATAATGATTATGTGAAGAAAACATGATGATTTTAATGATAAAAGAAATTTAAATATTTTTTATGTAAAAAGTCATAATTTATTTGATGAACTTAAATAAAGAATCATTTAATGTTTATAAATATTTCATTCAAAATACAGAATTATCAGACTTTTTATTGACATAAGTGTTTATTTTGTGAAAAAATAACATTTATTCGATTACTTGCAAGTGAAATGGGTGTTTTTAGGTTTTGGATTGTAAGTTTAGACATTTTGAATATTTAAACATAAAAATATTATTTTTTTTTAGAAGGTGGAAGAATGGAATCTAAATTTATAAATTTGAAATTGAAAATTTGTGAAAAGTGTTATTTTATGCTTCCAAAGTGGATTTAGTTTTTAAGGGCTTAAAACTAATTAATTTTTTTAAACACAATAAGACAGCAAGTGATTATTAAATAGGAAAAAATACTTTAATTTGTTTTGTATTGTTGGCCAGTGTCAATCAAGTGAACCGGACAGTTCCCAGAATCTAACCAGGTATGACGTTGGCAATCTTGGAATGGGAAATTATTTTATAATCGCACTGCAAGTGTTATTTAATAATTAAAAAAATTAATAATTAGAAAAATGTATAAGTTAAATGTTCAAGCGAAATTATAAAGCTGCAAATAATTAAGAGAAATCATCAAAATAATGTATCGCAAACAACAGCAAAATTCAAAGACTTAACTAGCAAGTTATTTATAACAATCAGAAAATTTGATTTCATGTATTTTAAAGTTTATAAGTTTTAGTTTTGTTTCTATTATAAATTACATCCCTCATATAACTAACTCTCTCCTTAATATTCTGAAAATTTTCTGATAATAATTTTAAAGAATTATAACATTTAATTTTATACTATTTTTTTTTTTCGGTTGGCTCTTGTCTTGACAGACCTTAGGTCGCCCTAACCAGCCTTCCCCACGCCTGCCTATCTTGGGCTATGCTGCATGTTGGTCTTTCGCATCTCTGTTGATTCTGTCTACTCGTCTGGTTTTTGCTCTTCCACGTGGTCTCTTGGCAACTATACTGGCATTCATTGTTATGAAGAGGAGTCTTGATGGATTGCTTCGAGCCACATTTCCGCCTGTCTTAATCCCCTTGCCTTCATATCATGACCAGTCACAGAAAGACTTTATGTTCATATCTCTCAATCCTGCTTTCTAGTGTACCTGCTAGAGCCCAGATCTTGCAGCCGTATCTATATGCCTTTATCATGGCATTCTACACCCTTGGGTTCAGATTTTTCGGGATTTCATTATTCTTTAGGGGGCGAAGAAGGCTCTTTTTGTGGTTATACGCTGGTCTATCTCAGTCCGTTGATCATTTATTGGTGTTAATGTGGAGCAGTAGGTATTGTACTAATATTAAGATATTAAAATTTTATGTAAATGTGTTACGTAATGTTTCTAGAGCAACCCAATAAATATAGTATAACCATAGTAACAAAAAAAAAACTTCCAGATAATTTTACTTTTTTTTTATTACTAAAATACATTTTAAAAACTTAGCTCTAACGAAGAATTACATTGTTGGACGAAACGTTGGTAATCAATAAATAGTTAAGATTTATTTTGTTCTTGGTCGTTGCCCTGACCATCTCCTTAAAAGTTTTTAGATTAATATTATAAATTCCAACCACATAATCCCAGATCACCAGTTTGGTTTCCGAACATCTCACTCCACTATCCAGCAATGCCATCGTGTGGTTGATGTTGTCTCGTCTTCATTGGAGCGCGGAATGTACTGCTCGGGAGTCTTTCTTGATGTAGAACAGGCTTTTGATCGAGT
>NW_027106174.1:325076-327881 GCF_000696795.3 Halyomorpha halys | reverse complement strand
TTTTTACTATTGTTCTAAACACTGTGGCTTAGTCAAGACATGAAGACTTCCATTCCTTAAAGCTGATCACTAGACAAGCCATCGAAGAGGTATGAAGCAGGACTTAGGCGTACCAGCGGGCTGCCGAATCTTGTTAACATTGTGCCAATTATAGGGGCTTGGACCGTCTCTTGCTCTGTCTGTAATAAATCTTCCATCCAACTTATCTCACTTAGATTGCTTCCCTCTAAGCCCTTCCCAACAGTTTCATTATCAGAAAAGAACTCTTCCCCTCTTCCTACTGGGTAAATGTTGAAGCTCTTCCAATGATTGAGAGAAACATAAGATAAAAACAGTTTCTTCCATCACAGTTCTAACTGTAATGGTAAACCTTTTACATATTTAAAATAAAAAATAGCCAAACCCCAAAAATAAATTAGCCAATGTCCACTTTAAAATTAAAAAAAATGATATTTTTGTAACACTGATCGAAGACCAAGGGTTTTTTTATTAATTTAGCCATAAATCTCTTAGATCTATTTAATTAATTATTAGCTACATAAATAAAAATGTAAAGTTTATATGATAGTTGATAGTGCTAAGTTTTTTAAATTTAATTTAATGATAAATATTACAATCTGCCACGTTTTTGGGTAATAAACAATATTGATAACTGATTACATTCATATAAAAATAAAATAACATAAGAATAAAAATAAATGAAAAAAGCACTAAAAAATCTCTCTCTAAATATATACAAACAAAAGGATAAAGAAAATAAACATAATAAAACTATATACATGACAGAATAAATAAATAAAATAATCACCAGTCGCATTTACACTCATATATACAATATTTAAATATAGAATCCCAAAGCCCACTATATCCCCCACTTATGAAAGGTAGAGCAGAGTTCTTTGAGATCCCAGCACATCCCTCTCACCGCGTCACTGGTAAAGTTTTAAAATTTAATGAAATCGTGACAAAATAGACAGGTAAGCTTATTAATAATTAATATGATTCCCTATTAATTTATTCTTTCATAGGATAATTTGACTTTTAATTAATGAACTTGGCAGAATAGCCTGCAAAATGTTTTTTAAAGAATTGGATGTGAGGTGTAAAATTATATTTAAGGTATGATAAATTATTAATAATAATGTTGTGTTAAAATTGTTACAAATGAAAAGCTGTTAATTGGTGGATTGTCCTTGAGGTACCTCAATAAAGTTGGCCCCCCATCCTCGAAATATTTCAATTTTTTTTAGTTCTAGAAGTATCCATAAGAGTTCTAGAGTTCACATTTATTGGAATAGTTCTGATGTTTAAAACATCAATAATACAGATCAAATGGACGCGCGTAAAATACGTATTTTGTGCAACTTTAACAACGTATATCTATCTATTTTACTGGCAACATTAGGGATTTATTTAATAAGGATAATTTTTAGAACTCGCAGGGGGGCCAACAGAACTTTCAAAAAACGAAAAAAAAAAATTAATTTTGTGATCGCAAATTTTTTATTTTAGAAGTCGTAGAACTAAAAATGTAATGTTCGTTTAAATAATTAAAAAATGTAATGTTTGTTTGTTACTTATCGAAGTTCTCTAAAAATTTTTAACCGATATACTTTTTTTTTTCTAAATATACGGTTTCGTTCCAGGAAGGTTATTCTGAAATCCAAAATTAAACCATCAGAAAAAAAGCAATGAACAAGATTAAACTTTTTTTCTGTGCACAACTCTGAAAGTATATATTTTTTTCAAGACTATTTTGTACCAATCCATTTGGATCCAAAAAAGGAAAAAATCGTCACTCTATTACAATATTTTTTGTTTTAAAAAAATTCAAAGAGACTTTAAGTAAAATAGGGAAATTTCTTTTTTTAAGGAACAGACAAATCATATTCCATTTTAGCGTTGCATGAATCCCTTAAATACCATTTATATTAAGTATAATTCCGTCAAAAACTATACACGATCGCAACATTTCCATTTATTATATATTCCATAAATAGCTATGTGGGAGTACAAATAAATAAATTTGAGTTAGAGGATCCAAATAGATATAGTACAAGAGATGGGGTAAAAAAAGCAAATTCTGATTACTTTAATGAAAACTATGTACAATTACTAGTCGAAATTGATGAGCCTGCAAAGTATAGATAGGGGGAATAGGAAAGGAATAGTGGCTGTTTCAAAACTTTAAACAAAATTTTATTACATATATCTTTAAGTATATGAATATGAATTTTGCACATGGAATTGTGCCCAAATCTATTTATTTTGAGCAAATATAATGAAAACTACGACCTCTACGAAGATATATGTAAGTACTTTATAGAACATTAAACTAGCTTTCATGTAAGTGCTGACAGACATCTGTAAGTCTTATGGTACCTGAGATATTCTTATCATAAATACAAAAGGTTAGTCCGAACAACTAAAAATCAACATTTTGTGAAATAATTTTGTCATTATCATGAAAATTAGTAGACATACGAAGATAAAAGTCATAAATTACTTTGAAGGACATAAAATTTGCTTTAATTTGAATGTTAATAGACATTTGTATGTCCAATGACCTTTGGGATATAGATTTCTCAAAATCAATTCACTAAATACTGATTTTTCATGGTGTTTCTTTTTAAAAATATGAGCTCTGTTAGGGCTCATATTTTAGCAAATTCACTGTTATTTAAATTATGTCATATTATGTTTTTTAGTGCTGTTGATAATTTCAAAAGAATTTTTTTTTTTAACATTTTAAAACAGCTACCATTTTGAATCCCCTCTAACTATACTTGGCAAAATCATCACGTT
>NW_027106174.1:323509-324118 GCF_000696795.3 Halyomorpha halys | reverse complement strand
TAGAAATTAATATATAATATGTTCTTAAACAACTAAAATAAAAACATATTTCCTGATGCCCAGGAGAATAAGTGTACTCTAGGCTTTAGTAGGAGAAGAAAGGACTCAGTTTGTCAGTCTCTGCCACCAGGTCTCCGCGTTTCATCCCTTCTTTTATCATCCGGGGGCTCTTCCTCAGGGAATATTTCAGACCAAAGCCACTCATTAAAATGCTCCCTGTGTAAAGGCCAAAGGATGTGAGTAAGGGTCTTCAATGCTGTTTGCATATATTACCCTTGACTATATTTGGATTTTCCCCCTATGAAGAGCATATGCGACTTTTCCCGGAAAAGGAAAAGGCCTAAAGAGTGTTTGAAACACAGAAAGATCCCCTTCATATTTGCCTGAGGTGAAGTAAACAAGAAACGCAACAAAATATTCACAAAGCTTTACATTTTTTTTACGCACTTTTCGTTTTAAATATATTCTCAACACTTGTTGATATTATAGCTAATAACAATGAAACAATATTTTTTTTTTTTTTTTTTCCCTACGCCACAGGAAGTGGGCTATTACGCCATTTTCCTTCTCGCAGCCCAATACAATTTTATTCGTCCACTTAGTTCGTCC
>NW_027106174.1:316418-322746 GCF_000696795.3 Halyomorpha halys | reverse complement strand
ACTGATCGTTTTATTTCTTTTAATTTACTGGGAGAGCTTTCATCCCACTTGGTCTGCCATTTTTCTAATATTTGTGATTTAAGGGGTGTACTGAGTTCTGGTGGGGTAAGAACGGCGGTGCCTCGGCCAGGGAGCGTGAGTGCCTCTCTGGCAGCTTTGTCTGCGAGCTCGTTACCAACCGTCATGTACTTTATTCCCTGCTATCACCAAAAGATGTGGAACAAGTATCAACCATTTTTATTACCCTACTATGATGTAGTAACATGGAGAGTAATTTGTTCAGACTGTCCATTTGTAGATATATAATGATCTTTTTAGAGAACATGATCATAGAGAATGTGATATAGTGATGCTTTCACTATCAATTTCCCTGGTTTTAATACAGTCGACGTTAAACCTCTGTTTTAGGATAAAACTGTCCACTAACTTATAATAAAAAAAATGGATTGCAAAAATTTGAAAACATTAAAATAAAATCATTTAATTTAAAAACCTGACTATTCAAATAACATTATCTGTCTTATGGGGCAGAATGCATATAAATATCTACTTAAACACATGATGGATTGTTAGTGATGTTGATGTCTTTAAATATTGAAACTTGGTTTAATAGTAGGGCACCTTTGTTACAGCTCCTTGCATGCATTGTACATCTATGCCAGAACAGTTTGATTATGTTCGTTTTGTTTATTCTTCTGTTTGTATATATTTTAAGAGAGGTTTTTTTTTTTTATTAGTATTTTTATTTTATTTTAGTATGTATGAGATCATTCATCACTATTACCTATTGCCCACAACTGTGTGGCAAATTGTAATATCTATCAATAATTAAAAAGTAGATATTTTAGTGATTAAAAAAAATAAAATAAATAAATAAATAAAAAATAAAATAAAAAAAAATTGTTTAGTATGGTTACAAATATTGAAGAGAAATTCGCATTGAATGATCGTATGATGTGTGATTCGTATCTGAAAACTTTCAAATAAATACTTTAAATTTAAATAATTACAAATTAGCATATATGTATACAAATATCATTACACTAGATGAAAACCTCATCACAAAATATTGAAGCCAGGTTGCAGTCGGCTGGTTGGTCTGAAATATTTAGGCAACCCACACTACTGTGCCTTTCATGAACAATTCAACAAACCGAGCCATGTAGGCCAAGAACCGAAGCAACCCATTGCCAAATATTTTATTTATTTTCAGATTCAACATCGTTAAAAAGTCCCCAGAGCATAAAAAGATTTTTTTTCGATAGCAATATGGTTAGCTTATCCTATTGAGGTTTAATGTTTTTAAACAATTATCTTTCCAGGCTTACATTTCATTATTTACTAATTAAATAAATAAAAATATTTTTTACTAACTAAAGTGTTAGTACAATAAAATGCATTGAAAATTAGAATAGAGTAAAAAGAATTATTCTATAACAAAAAAAAATTAACATCAATCATTACATATTTAAATTTTTTAATATTTATGTTGTAGATTAAAATTATATCTTATTTTATATATAATCTTTACACTTTTTGAATACTGGTTATTATTGTTTAAATAAATAAATTTTATCCAATTTTAGTCTCAAAACAATTTATATTTCTTTATAAGTCCGACGTTTCGGCCAAGTCGGTCATCCTCAAAGACAATCATAATACAATTTTAGAAGAACAATAATTTTTAAAAAACATCATGCAGTCTATTCTGCCCAGTTCATTAATTTCAGTCCACAGTCCTATTTTGTCAATTCTTCATATTAATTAAAAATTAAAACTTTTACTCACAATTAAATTTCAGTATTATAATTAATCGCAACAATATTTTCGATTTTATCAATATAATAATACATTGTATAATTTTTAATTTAATATGAAGAATAGACGAAATAGGGTAATTGTGGACTGAAATTAATGACCTGGGCAGAATAGCCTGCTTAGTTTTTTAAATTGATGTGTTTCGAATATTGTACTTGTTCCGAGTAACCTACGGCAACCGAAACGTTGATTTGGGAAGGCTGCCATAATGTAGGCAGTACTAGAGCCATGGTCTGAATTGAATTGGGGGGGGGGGAGTCTCCCAACAGAAAGGTACTACCAGCGCCCATGTGGCCAGCAACAAAAGCTTGCCTCCTCCATCGCTCTCGGTGGCAAAAGAAGCAACCCAGACTAATGAGAAGAGACCCAGAAGCAATTCATTCTCTTTTTTTATCTCTCATCAGGAATCTACCATGAGTGAGTTAACTCCTGGAGTTGTTCTCAGAAGCAGAGGGGAGAGAGGCCTAAGAATTTGAAGGGAAGAAAGATGGAGTAAGTCCATCTAGCAATAGTTAACATCCACATCATCATCAACCAACACAATTTTAGACCTATAATTTCCATAGCCCAGTCATTCAAAATTTTACTAACCATCTAATCATAAATGTTTTCTTTCGGTCACCCCCTACACCACTTGTAACATAAGCAATATAATTTTATTTCATTTAATCATGTCTCATTTTTTCAATTATACAGTCCACTCAAACCCAACCAGCCAACCAAAAGTGAAGTTTGCCTGGCAATTCGATTGAAGGCATGCTTCATACAGTACTGGATAATCTTAATACCTTTGAGGATGGCCGAACTGCCCGAAACGTCGAACTTATAAAGAAATACAAATTGTTTTGAGATTAAAATTGTATACAATTTATTTAAACAACTACATCTTATATTTGTTAAAGGAAACAATAAATGAATTTGGTTCAGGAAGAAAATTATACAGTGATAATTTATTATATATTTTGGAAAAAAAAATAATAAAATAAAAATTCTCTAAAATTTCTATGATTTTTTTTATATATGAGATTGTCAATATCCCGTTAAGTTTAGAGATATCCGAGATGACCAAACAAGCTTTGTACACGGCAAAGAAATAATATACTAAAAAACATAAATAAATATAAATATATTATATGTGCCTGTAAAATAATTACCCCTCCTATGGTAAAAATCTGGCTTCGTGCCTACAATAAGACGAAAAATGTATATAACCTGCTCGGAAAGTGCCTAAACAAAGCCAAACTCGACCTCCAGAACTTGGCATGCTGCCTGCCATCACGATACCTTATCAAAATTATGATTATCTCATATAAATAAATTTAAAATACTATTTTAATTAGTTTACAAACAAAATTTATGCTATAATGTACTAAAATAATAAGGCAATAAAAAGATTATTTAGTGATTAAAGATTAAAATTAGTGACTAAACAAAGGAGCACTCGTGGGGTTCGTATTGGTTATTGCCACATCATTATGACAACTTTAATAAACAAATATATTTCACATGAAATCAACTATTATTGGCTTTTAACAAACGCCTGATGTAGATCATAACACTAAGTGACACCCTATATCTATACCTAGACATACCTAAATCGGTTGCACAAACTTACCCGATGGGAAACATAAATCTTGAAACCTGAGAGCTTTGCCAATGAGACCTCCTCCATATTTCGGATTGGCCTCACATAAATATTCATAACAGGACTATTTCTTCATTTAAAAACGACACTGAACCTATGACCCTTACATTGAATAAAATTGACCCTTAATTTGTTTGCTTTACTTGCCTAATCTCCTTTTCACTGGAATATATGGTAAGGGGAAGCAGTGTGAACATGTAACATTTCGTATTCCAGTTATCCGAGAAAATACACATATTGAGTCTAAATAACCAAGTATCGTAATGGTCAATGTCTGAATATTCTCGATCAAAAACTAATTTTATGAAATCGAAATTACATGTTTAAGACAGTTGTGATGTATTTAGGCCTATGAAGTGATATATTTTTACGAAAAAATCTACCCAATTTATTGAACATACACTGATATAGTAACTTTGTATAATCGATTTTACACTGTTAGTCACTTTATATTATCGAATTTACATTTGTAAAGTCATTTTATATAATTGAATTTACACCAATAGATTCACTTTACATAATCGATTTTACATTTATGGTAACTTTCTATAACCGAATTTACACTGATTGAGTCATCTCTTATAATCGATTGTACACTGATAGAGACACTTTATATAATCGATTTTACACGAATAAATATACTTTATGCACTTTAATTCACACTGATTGAGTCACTTTATATAATCGAATTTACACTGATAGTCACTTTGTATAATCGATTTTACACTAATTAATATACTTTGTTCACTTGAATTAACACTTATTGAGTCACTTTATACAATCGAATTTAAACTGATAAAGTCGTTTTATACAATAGAATTTACACTTATAATCACTTCATGTAATCAAATTTATATTAATAGTCACTTCATATAATCGATTTTACACTGAAAGTCACTTCATATAATCGATGTCACACTTTTTTTTCTGATAAAGGCTGTAATGATTTTAATTTAACTCTATAATTGGTGCTAAGGCAGCTAGGATATCTGTATTTTTTATTTCAATTGCAAATGAGTCAAATTTCAATTAGAACAAAACATATTAGTTTTAAAGATTATTAGTTTAAAATTATGAAAACTATTTACATTGCTAAACTTAGCGAATCAGACACATTGGGAAGTCAGGATAATGATTGTTTACCCCCGACTTAGTTATGGCTCCCATATTCCATACATGAGTCTGTAGTCTCGCATCCACTGTGCAGTAAATTCCCTTATCTCCTATTCCTTTTCGAAAACCAGAAGAAATAGTATTTATGGTACAGGGCATTCAGGGACTATAAGAACTACTCAAGTCAGGGTCAACAAACAGAGCCCTCCACTGAAGTCTTCGACAGTGCCTATAAGAGTATTTACCTGGAATATATTTTATTGAATTCACTGAAATAATTAGAATTATTGCAAAAGACATTCTAATTAGAGACATTCATTTGTTTCTTTATATTAAATAATTAATACGGTATTTTTTGTTTCTTTCATTTGAGATTATTGTTTCATTTATATATATATATATTCTCTTTTCTTTTTATCAAGGTTCTACTAAAGTTATTTATTTTTAAATAGGTATTTTTCTTTCATGTATTTTTACGTAATAAGTCTGTATTTTTTTTTTTCTAAAATAAAGTATTAGGTACAAATATTCTATAAAAAGCAGTTCAGTTTATTCAATCATTTTTTTTTTATTCAATATTATATTATTTTCCATAATACCAGTACAGGTTGAGAAATAGGACCAAAGTTCTTCTTAAAGGCATCTTTGTTGTTTAAGAACTCCCTAACAATCGGTCATAAATGGTGAATTGTCAATTATCTTCCTCTAAATTACTTTTTTTTTATAAAAACATATTATTAGTTATAAAAAATGTATTAATATGAACTATGAAAGGAATCCATAATTAGTTGAAGGAGAAAAATGGCGAAATAGAGAATTCATGTAGAAGTGAAAAAACAAAAAAAAGAAGATATATGTTCTGATCAGAGATGGGCAAAAATTACCTATGGTTGAAACTAATAGTTAAACTTACCATGAATACGATCCTAATTCATGAATGAACTATTGATAAGTAAATCAAGTAAGTACTAGTTTCATAGTGCCCATCTCTGAACTTCTACTGTTGATACATATGACTTCAATGCCTGAGCTATACATATAATATCTGAAATGAATTTGAAACTTTTCGCAGACTCTAGACTTTGCTGGAGTTCGTCATTGGAGCTGGACCATAATCAGAGAGCCAGTTAATTGTCCCCGCTGTGGAATTCAGTTCATTGCTCTCACCTTAATTAAAAATACCTCATCCTATAAAGCCTCGCACTTTTCACCCTCAGTCTTTATTTTTTTTTTCTTCTTTCCATAATCTCCGGTTACCTTTTTACTTTTTTATCAAACACTTTCTGTATTCGGAAAATATAACTGCTCTTGGTTAATATTTAGCTTTATATTTTTAAGACAAACCATTTTGTTTCTATCTACATAAAGTCAAATATAAGAACAAACATAAAATTTATTTCATGGGTAAAATAATTTAAAATTAATTCGAAATTCGTAACTTTATCCTATCCCATATTTTGTACTTGAGCACCGTTTATAGGTTATAAGCAGACCCAGCAATGCTCTATTAAACTATCGATTGATTTCAATTATTACACTGTATAATTAAACTATATGGAGGTAAAACTTTATTAAAATACTAAGTTGTGCTGCCCAACTTCACTGGACTGCCAGTCACACAGCATATTTATTTTGGTCTAATCAGACAATATTTTAAATTTTACGATAAGTAAGCCTAGCCAGGTATACAATAATTATTATAAACATTAGTAATGCATAACATATGAACATGACTTTTTTTGTGAATATATA
>NW_027106174.1:287010-316368 GCF_000696795.3 Halyomorpha halys | reverse complement strand
TTTGCGAATTTGATTTAGTGAAACTTGAGCTTATATTATTTATTTTTGGTGTTGAGAGCATCTATTTTTTTTATTACTTTTTTTTTTGTTAGTTAAGAAATTGTGACCGATTGCTCTCGTGTCGCTGGAGCTGCCCGTGGGGTAATGTTCAAGATCACAGCGATATCTAATTAGTATTCATACGTAGCGATGAGGGTTTGATGACCACATTTATCAGGCATGGGCACAGAATTTCAAATATGTTGTTTATATTTTTGGCATGTATAGCAGTGATCAGGTTGCGTTTTATATTTAAAGGAATATAGAAGTGAAATATATTTAACTAAATACCTCTCTACTCTTCTTTTATTATATTTTTTAGTTCATTGTTAATTTTGCTTGGCTGTTCTGTATATTTTTGACGCAACCTTTTGAAATGTAAATTGTCAGTTACAATAAAGTAAACTAATTCTAATAATTCACAGTACAGCCAAAGTTTAAATAAACTTTAAATTAAATAATTAACATTAACCTAATTATATGAGGAGTGAGAAGCTCATTGGTATGGTTCGAATCCTGCTTTGGTAGATATAATTTTCTGTTGCACTTTAGCTGTGAGTCACCCCTGTGGTTTCACTTACCACTCAGCCTCATAAAGTGGGTACTCTTAATAGATTAAAAATCTGGCGGCCTAGTGTGATTCTGACCAAATCATCTCCTTGCACTACCGTGGGTCTAGATTTTTTTAGATTTAGATTAGATTTTTATTCAGGGCGATCAACATCTAGGTTATTACACCCTTTTTACTTCATCTATCTTCTTGACTTTGACATTTGATAGTTGAATGTAGACTATTTCCTTTTTACTCTGGTCCGTATTGGTGGATTATATTTTAGTATAAAGTTGTGTTTCTTTGAGAAATTTTATTATTTTGTCTATGGATTCTTCTGAGTCTTTAAGGGCCAATTCTCTTGTTCGTGGAATTTTATTATTTTCGAAGGCTTGACGAAATGATGGGCATTCTTCAATTATATGCTTTATTGATAATGGGGAATGACAGTTTTGGCATATAGGCTGGTCCTCTTTTGTGATTAAGTGAAGGTGAGTTAATTTGGAATGTCCTATTCTTACTCTTGCAACAACCACTTCTTCTCTTCTGTTTCCCCTTATGGCACTTGTCCACTTTTGTGTATTTTTTTTTACATTTCTCAATTTATTGGTGAGTGGTACGGCGACCCCTCACTGTGGCCGAGTGTTCGAAACCGTGGGTCTAGAAACAATACTTTCTTAAAAACTTCAACACCCCTTTATTCGTTGTAGGTAAATATTTATTTATTTTATTAGTTTACTTAATTATATTGTAGTTGTGTAATTATATAAAAGTGAGTGATTATGTGGAAGATAAAATATGAAAAAATCATACCAGGATTTTTATTTGATACAACAGTGGTCGGATTTCTTAGGGAGTATTTAATACATCTATCATAACATTCATTTACATTGTTTTATATGTATTTTTTTATCTTTATGTATAAATTAATATATATACTATGTTTATTGTCATGAAAAGGTATAAAATTTCATATAATTAATTTAACTCTGTATTATTCCTTAAATTTCTGAAAACTGACTCAAAATTTATTGAGTAAACAATGTTTTTAATTTAAAATTAATCAGCTCACATTCTTGAACTAATAGTTTTACTCTGAGTTAATGTCTTTTAATTTTTTCTTAAATAAAAATTTGTTGGCAGATGCATTGGGTTTTTATATAAAATTTATTAATAGTAACTCAAATTATATTTTAAACAATTATTTGTAAGGAATACTTGACCAAGCATTTTAACAAGATATACTATTAACATTATATTAATCAAAAGTTAATAATACAACATGGATTTTTATGCTACAAAGCTAGATAGTGAATTTTCAACAAACTATGTTTATTTCTCTCAATGTTGAACAGAGTGTTCACCTAAATATATATAAATTTATTTGTTCACATAAATCACCTAGGATAGTTTATAACAGGGTGTTATAAACTATTCTAGGTGATTTATAGTTAATAATCTTAAATTATATTCTGTACAGTTTAGTTATGTAATTATTATTTAATGGTTAATTGTTCTAAAAATTGATTTATCATTGTAGGGCATTACCATACAAAGAATAGAACTTCGCCACATTAGAACTGTCTAATTAGACGAACCTTAAGATTTATTTATTAATAATTCTTATGAATATTTAGTAAACAATATTTACGTAGTATTAGTGTTTAATTTATTTTTATCTATATTATTTTCATTAGACTTTGCTTATTCGAAGAGAAAGATATGTATATTTATATTTGTGTTAAAATTAAATCTGAAAGAAACAGTTGCTAATGGTTGTTAAATTGTTACTAAGGTATCGCTTAGCAACTGAACGACCATATTCATTTAAAATTAGTTGATGCTAATTAATAGCTATTGTTGTTACTTACACAGGGCTGGGGTAAATTGTTATTAGAGAGCCGGTATTGACGTGGGCCCACCAACGTTTGAACAATTGGACTTGGAACAATTAGATCTTCTCTGACCTTTCGGAGTGATTAATATATTCTTCAGGACCCATATCGTCTCTGACCCATAGGAGTCGACCAGCAGTATTTATTTTATATTTATTAATTTTGTTTGGTACATTATTTCATTTTATTTGGTCTTGAAAGACAGTTATTATTTTATTTTAATTTATGTTCTTTATTTTATTTTGATTTTACTTTATGTTTTAAATTGTTAGCTTTGCCAAATATATATTTATATTCTGAGACAGCCTGTTTTGTTTTTTCAGCTTTCCTACATATATCGTTAATTTGGGCTGGCTTTAACAGTCATTCATTTCAACAGTCAAACAGTCAGTTTTATTAAGAGTCAAGTAAAGATGTTATGAATATGTATCATATTTAAAATCATCGTTTCTGTGATTTAATTTTACCCTATTTATTAGTAAGTGTTAAATAAATATTATAAGTAACAACAAATTATTTGAAACTAATTATGTTTGTGAGGAAACAAGAGAATAAGATTATAAAAGCTTGGGCGTTTAATAACAAAGTCTTAGGAGCCTATCTCATTAGAACGGATTTTAACTTATTAAAGAATTTCAAGACCTTGTCTAAGAACTTCTTAACTCAATGCTTCATTTAAGGTTGAAAATTATATTTTCTGTTGAGACGATTCAAGTTAATCGCTTCTTGAAACTTTTTGTATAAAGGCAAAGAAATAAAAATCAATCTCACACTTTTAAATAAATGAGAAGGAATTAAGATCAACCAAACGTTTTTTGAATTCAGTTTGGTGAATATCATAAAAAGTATTACCCCTACGGAGATAAAAGTTATAAAATACTTTATAGAACATCTAAATAGCTTTAATTGTAAATGGTAGCAGATATTTTTACTCCTTGTGGTTCCTGAGATTTTTTTTTTATAAATCAATATTTCTTAAATTTTTTTGGCAAATATAATAAAATCTACTACTCCTAGGAAGTTTAACTACTTCATAACGCATTAAACTAGCTTTGATGTAAGTGCTAATATACATCTGTATGTCTAATAATTCCAGAGATATGGTTTTCCCAAAATAAATACACAAACTACTGATTTTTTAGTCAGTTCGTTATAACATGTTATTTTTTTTTAAACTGTATCTCGGAAACTATTGTATGTAAACAGCACTATTAGGACTTATAGTTTAGAAAATTTACTCAATTTAAATTATATTTTAAATTATTTTAGGATTTCTGTGCTGTAGGTATTTTTAAAGATATGGAGCTTCAAATGAAAAATTAATGTTTTTTTATTAACGTGTTTTTAACAGCTGCCATTTTTTTATTCCAGCTACCTATACTTAGTAGATTCATTAATATTGACCAGTAATTATGTTTAGTTTTAATTAAAGTAATAACGATTGTTGTGAAATGACTTCTTCTTGTGCTCTTGGACTACTAGTGATGTCCTATATAAATGCAGAGAGGATGCTTAATTGAATAAATAAATTAGGATCTAGTAATAATTAGTTCATAATTATAAATGTTTTTCTGTTCACGTATTTAATTATTCGATTATTCACTTCATTATTACAGGATTATAATAACGAGAATAAATAAACATCAACCTACCTCATACAATTGAGATTTTGCATAAATAAATAATAAAACTTGTTATGCCGTTTTTTAATTTCAGGCGCTTTTTAAATATTGCTCGATTAAACTATCTTAATTTCTCCTCTTCCCGTTATAAGCTAATATTTCAAATGTGATATAGAGCCGTCGCTCTCCGGGGGTTTAACTGGGCGGGTCCGCCGGGTAAGAATAGCCTTTTTTTTTAATGTTATGATCTCCTCTTGTGAGATTTTGACATGTCGTACATCAACCAACCTGTATTGAAAAATTGAAAAATTGAAAAACGGCATGAAACCCTCCACTCCCGCCCTCCGTGGTAGCCTTACTTATCTGACTTTTCAAACAGACAATTATAGCGAGTAGGTTGGTCGATTTATTGGAAAGATATGTATTCATGCGGGAAATGAACACGAAATTTCGCTTTATATTCGATAATATTCGCTAGCAGTTTACATTTTTACATCGAGGAACAGCTTTGGTTCCGTTTCTGTCTGGAGGCAAATTTGTGTTTGGGTGTAATCGATAAAACAATTAATAAATCTGAAAGAACTTTTATTTTAAAAGAACCCTTGATAAAAATTATTGAACGTTATGGGCGTTAAATAAAAATCGCAGTGAATAAATTTTAGTTGATGTTTGATCAAAATGTTTTAGCAATTTCATGCTAATTTATAAAGAGTGTTAAGTACTGTTTCCTTTCCAGACATTTAATATAGGTTTCTGAGCTTACATAGTGTGGCAGCAAAAGTATCTATTTGATATTCGGTATTTGAAGGAGTACCGTGACTGTTAGAAATGTCTTATAGATCTGGTCAGGGGTTCGTTTGGAAGTGGGAGTCCTCCAACTTTTGGTAGCTAACATTTCGTACACGGACAAACACCATGGGTATTTCGTGACAACGTTTTTTGTCAAACAACCCTTCTGTCATAAGAAACAGTATGTCTAATCTGTCCATTACAACACTTACTTGAAAAATGGTATAAACTTTCAATCCATTAGAAAAGACTGATCAACATGACTATGATAAGGCTTATCTGGACATATGGAGTTGAGCTAGAGGGCTCTACTAAGCCTATCTTATCCAATCCTAACAATCCAAAATCTTTTTTAAAATCCTCAATAATTCTTACTTTGTCACAAATAAAATCATCCATAAAGCCCGGAATGTTCCATATGTAACCGATCAAGCCCGAACCAGATATCCTTCCATTATAAACTCCCTTTCCTCCCAAACCCACTAGTTTCTAAATTTTCTTCCTCTTCCATTCCTGATAATTCTCCGAGGTGCAAGAAAAGAAGATGGCCTCGAGAGCTTCTATTGTAAAAATGTTATTAGAGGTCTAATAATGGATTACTTCTCTACAAGTCTATATCATACTATTCTAATTTAGCATACAAGGTACTAGATGTATTTGAAAATACAGTTCCTAATGTCAATAAAAAAAATAATTAAATAAAAAAAAACTGAGTAGTTTTATTGCCGGCATCGTTTTTTTTTCTTTTGTCATAATTCATTGACAGTCATTATTAAAGTCTTTAATCTATTCCTGGACGGATTATGGGATATCAAAAGTTTCACTGGAAACAGTCTGGAGCCCTTTAAACAGATGACTGAACTTGCTTCAAAGGGCCTCAAATATTTGATGTCCCTCCGCATAGATAAGGGATGGCTGTTGACCCTCCTGATGTTGCTCAAGATGCCACTTTGCAAGTGCTGTAGAACTCTTGAAAGACCGACGTCCTCTGAGCAACACTTGAGTCGGAGGATTGCCTTCTCAACTCTCACAGGTAGCCTACGTCTCTCCTCGTGTCTTCATTATATTATTGAATTATAATACTAGTAAATAATAGTAATGATTATAATTGTGTGTGTTTCTGCAATAATTCTCAAATTATGGTATATTACCATGTTTTTAATGAAAAATAAAAACTGTGTATTAGTAATGAATAATTCATATATTATTTTTGCTTAGGAATAAGATTTTTGTTTTCTCATATTTTATTTCTACGAGCTAATGTACATGTTTTTTTTTGCGACAAACATTTTTCATATATATATATATATATATTTTTTATTAATCATTTATTTATTGTTATTTACAACTGTATAACATATATACAACAAGTAAATTTGCTGTAGGTGAGATAGTGACATGATACAAACAAGTGGAGAATCTACCCATTGATAGAACTCCAATAACATTTCTAGAGAAGATCCCGAGGCCATCTTCTTTTCAGACGCCTAGGAGGCTTCATAAATTCATATTAGTCTTGTAAATACATATTATCCCATATTATTTTACATGTTTTTAAGTGTTTCACAGATTTATTTTTTTTTTTTTTTACATATATCTTTTATAAGTACGTAGTACCCATTTTATTTTCCATTTTTCACAATTTAAAATTTTTTTTAACAAATTATTCTTACAAGTGCATATTATCCCATATTATTTTCTGTTTTAATGAGCATCCCTAATTATATTTTTTTTTTACAAATCTGTCTTATAAATACATATCACCCTATATTAGTTTATTGTTTTTTTAAATTAAAAAACTTTTAATCATTTAATTAAATGTTTCACCGTTAATTTTTTGTTTTTACATATTTCTCTAATAAATACATATTACTCCATATTATTTTACATGTTTTAAATGTTTCACCGTTTTTAATTGTTTTTGTTTACATATTTCTCTTATAAATATATATTAGCCTATATTATTTTACATGTTTTTAAACGTTTCACTGTTTTTACTTTTTATTTACACGTTTGTCTTATAAATATATATTAACCTATATTATTTTACTTATTTTTAATTTTTTTTGTACATATTAACCCTTATTACTTTACATGTTTTTAATTTTTTTTTCCAACGTATTTTTCTTAGAAATGCATATAATCCCATATTATTTCACGTGTTTTTTAATGTTTACCATTGTAACATTTTTTTTACATATTTATCTTATAAACAAATACTACCCCATATTATTTTACTTGTTTTTAAAAATTTCCCTATTTCTAATAACTTTATTTTACATATTTCTATCATAAATACATACTTCTCCAATTTATTTTAGATGTTTTAAGTATTTTACTGTTTTTATATTTTTTTTTATAAATACTAATTTTGGTCTACATTTGCCTGTTAGCTTACTACCATGTTTAAACATGATAAATTTTAAATTTAAAAAATCACTTCGTGAATAAAAATTGTAAAACAGGCATTTCAGTGATTTCTTTTAACTTATAATAAGATTTATCTTCCTACAAAACTTTCTCCTCCACAAAGTAAATATTACGGTTTAGACTATTAGGGCGTTTTGGAAGCTAAACAATTTTTAAGCTAGATAAGTGCAGTATGAATTGATCTAAAGCGATATAATTAATATTTCAATTTCACCTACTAATAAATAAAAATAAAGATAAAATGATAATTATTTTTTTAAAAAAATAGAATAAAAACTAATAATAATAAAAATAACTGAACGGATTTAGAAGTGAATAATAAAGCTGCAAATTTACAATTAGTGAATTAATACAATAATGAGAACAAAACAAGATGATACATAATATGATAAAAATAAGGATCTAAAAATAGCTATTACCAAGCACACACATACATAGCTAATACAAATTTTAATATAATAAATAAATCAAGTGGAGTTAAATAAAAATACAGGCTGATATTGTTATTTGGTGAGTCAACATGAATTATTGGGAATCATAGAAGTAAGAAAGTACCCAGTTATTTTTTTATTTTTATTTATTTATGAGTTCTTCTGCTAAGAGATTGAATAGACATAGTACGATATAGCTTAATGTACGTTTATCAAATTTATTGATATAGGGTGATTCAATAATTGTTTTTCTAACATTTTTTAGATATATTATTTCTTTTATAAATAAACTACTATTCATGAAATTTCAAACTAAAACCAGAAACAACTTTTCTTATATTTAAAACAATTCTCAGGCCACTGCTGATGTACGGCTGTGAAGTCTGGGGAGCGGTATCCTTCACGAAAAGGAAAAAAATACAATCTTTTCAAAATAAAGTCCTAAGAATCGCAGTTAATGCCGACAGTTAAAGGAGCAGTGACCTACAACCTGGGAAACCCAACCTCAACCCCAAGACTGAAGCCCAGACTGCTGCAGGACATTCTTTTGTAAATTTTAATAAATAAAAAATTAATTCATAGTCATACTACCTTTATTTTACTTTTTATTATTGCTAATTTTATTTATTCATTATTATTTTTATTTTTCTATTTTCTTCTCTCGTCCCTTTTTCACATTAACTTGTTTCTTTTTACTATTAGAGGGCAGTTATTTGTTTTATTTAAATGTACCAATATCATTATTTTTTGTTATTAATTTTACTTTCCTCTTTTTTAAGAAGCATTATTCTTATCTATTTATTTTATTTTTTTCTTATTATAATAATCACATTGTTTATAGTTAGGGGTGTCTTTTGTTAGTTAGTTTTGAAAGGGCGTTTAACAGCCTGGTCATCAACGCCGTTGGTTGTTGGCTTTGGTAAGGCCTAGTTGTTTTAGTCATAGCTTTGGTATGGTTTACTGATCCGCACCAATTATAATTGAATTTATAGCAATTATAATTTGTTTAGTAATCGTTACGATATTGCAAAGGATGGTGAAAAACAGATAACTGATTGTTCTAATTTTAAAAATAAGGCAAGCTAAATAGATTATTATAATAATTAAAGGCTGGTTATTAAGTTAGTCTGATGGATGAATTTAATGACTTTTACAATTACAGATTCGTCGTTTCTCAGCGTCATTGGGACATTTGTTGGTATCCCTAACTGGTTCAGGGTTGATGTGTAGTGACGACATTCTTCAAAAATGTGTTTGGGGGTGTCTTTTGTACGAGACTATATTCCCCCATAATCAACTGTTAAAAAATACATATATATATAATATAACGGTTGTATCAACCATGTACGGCTCACCAGGCCAATCTGGTATAAAAAAAAAACTATTCATGAATTTTAAGATAATTCTAATTTTCTGTTTTATTATTGCGGTGCGTTGTACATATATTATACACAGTTTCATTAAAATAATAAAAAATTTGGGTGAAATTACTGACTTTTTTCTCCTCTTGGGCTCTTGGACTACTAGGTGATGCTTACTTCGTAATTGTAAATGTTCTTTTTTTCGGCAGCAGAAGAGGAACATTTTCATAAGATTATGCACTTTAATATTCTAGGGTTGTTATAATACTATTATATGGTACAATATTATATATTGTATATAACACTTAAAAATAATATTATTATATAACTACTAGTGAAGTCTCTAACGCTTGAATTACCCGTGATCAAGTTAGAGACCTGGCGATAACGAAATGGTATAGTCAAATAGTTTACTAAAATTAGTTAGGTAAATAGATTTTACGGAGGCTTAGTAACTTGCTAACTACGTCTTCTGTTAACAGGTGCTCAGGCAATGGGTCAGTTCCCTGCTGGTGAACTTCTAATTATGTTACTTACAAATAGCTTCCTTAATTTTTATTGTTATTTTTAAATTTCATTGCATTTTAATTTTTTATGGATCCCTCAATGAGTTACGAAAATATAGTAGACTGAAAACGTTATTAATATCAAACTTTTTTTTTTATTTTAATGTCTTTATTGAAATTTACAACTGCATATTATATTATACATTCAGTAAATTTATAATGGAGTGATACAGGCGTGTAGAGAAACTACCCATTGGTAGCACTCTAATGATGTTTTTACATTAACATGTCTCATGGCCTTCTTCTTTCCATGCGCCTTGGAAGATCGCCAAGAATGGAAGAAGGAGCAACGTCAGAAACTAGTAGGTTTGGGTGGTGAGGTCTATAATGGAATTAGTGATATCTGGTTCGGGCTAGATCGGTAACATAGGGAACATTAAGCTCTTTAGTATGATATTATTTGTGACAAAGTTAGGAGCATTGAGGATTTCGGAATTGGATACCAGAGGAATTCGAAGGTTGAGTGGAGCCCCAAAGCTCAACTCCGTATGTTCAGATTAGCCTTATTAAAGTCATGTAAATCAGTCTTTTGTAATGAATTGGAAGTTTAGACCGTTTATCCTGTAAGTGCTTTAATAGTCGAAATCGACGTGCAGTTTCCTGTCTTTTCAGTCTTGTGTGAGGATTTAAATGGAAAGTGTCTCTTATCGTTTATTTTAAAATGCACACCTGATTTTTATATTATTTTTAATATAAAAATTCTAATATATAACATTAAAATTATTTTCTTTACGCGATAAAACATTAGTATGATACAAGCATGTAGAGAAACTACACATTGGTGGCATTATAAAACATTTATACAGCATAAGGTCTCGAGAACATCTTTTCTGGCACCTCGGAGGATTATCAAGAATGAAACAGAAAGCAAGGTTAGAAAATAATAAGTTTGTCAGGTTAGGTAGTTATAATAAACGACCTTAAAAAAAAAATCGGTCCTGCTACAATCCATGCATGTTATGGATGCAGTACTTTGCAACGTTACTAGACCAATGGTTGCGAAAGGAGATGATTTGGTCAGAATCACGCTAGACCGCCAGATTATTCCCCAATTAATAGTACCGACTTTATGGAACTAGTTGAACCAAAGAGGGCTCCCGAACTCAGTGGGTTGACTCACAGCTAAAGTAATAAAAAAGATAATGTAACAGATTCAGTCGAATTCGAACTCAGGTCCTTAGAGTTAGTAGAACAATGCATTACCGCTGTCACTACGCTCCCCTATATTTATTGCTTTATTGCTAATAAAGTTATAATTAAAATAATTGTTTTCTCAACAAAAAAAATTGACTACAGATTAGTTTTAAATTTTATTATATAGCATTTATAAAGCATCTTGAAATCTTATATACTTACCGATTTGTTGTTTATGTAAGCGATAGAAACATAATGTGTCATTCCATGTTTGTATAATCTCAATGCGCATTCCTACTACAGGAACAAGTGGAATATTTCGTTCTACAAACAGTGATTGTTCATTTAGGATCAGATTCCTACTCGTACCATGTAACCCCTGGATCAGCTTATCATAATTTCAAAAAGAGGGCTAGGAGGATGATGTAAGCAGTGAAATGAGTTCTCTTTAATCCACCGCTTGGCATGTCCGCCCTGAGTGCTTTTAATTGTAGCCCGGTTCAGTATGCTTTCTGTTCTCTCGTAGCAGATCCATAATCCAGGTAAACTACCCATCTGTGGATTGAGTATCAAATTTTAGTTTCCAAAAATCTCCGAAAACATTCAGAATCAATTGAAACTAGCTATAACTTTCAAAAGCAATAAATATCTTACCAATACATATTGGTTTAGATCCTAATCATAAGTGATAGTTGACCGTGGATGACATATGCGAGGAGAAGATGGTTGGGGGGTGCGATCAAAATAAATCACGAATAAGTTGAAGTAACTTATTTAATAGTGCCAACGTTTCGGCCAGTATTTGTAGCCTTCATAATGGATAAGCAAATAAAAAATAAAATATAAACAGAATGACATAAAGTAAATAATTGTACAGAATGGAATTAATAAAATAGAGTGATGAAAGAAGTGAATAATAAAATGTATACATAGGTATTAATCCACTTCTTTCATCACTTTATTTTATTAATTCCATTCTGAACAATTATTTACTTTATGTCATTCTGTTTATATTTTCTGTATTCATTGGTTGTTGCTGTCATCTAGCCCTGAGCAAGGCTAGTAATTCTGGCCGAAACTTTGGCACGATTAAATAAGTTACTTCAACTTATTTGTGTTATATTTTGACCGCACCCCCCAACCATCTTCTCCTCATATAAGGTTTAGATCGGAGTCCATATTCACTCAAGATATTCCATAGAAAAAATTATAGAAGATTTTGTTATAAATAATAGATGAATTCGTCTATTTTATAGTGTTTCAAGGGGTGTTGAATTTGAATTCCTGGTTTGCCTATTTGTCATCCGCATGTTGAACAATGAATATAGAACACACAAACACAATACAAGAGCATGACGGAAGAAAGTCGATTCTGGATTTTTGATTACTTTAATGAAAACTATGTATTGCAATGTAAAATCGAGTCTTCATAGTACAGTTGGGGAAATAAAAATTGCCCGCAGTTTTAAAAAGTAAAAAAAAAATTAATTATTCTTATTAAATAATATTAATTATGCATATTTTTAAAACTACCTACAACTCTAGACGGCCTAATTGGGCATAATTTAAAGTAATATGAACCCTAATAGAGCTATTTAAGTTCAATAATTCCCTAGATACAGTTATTTAAAAATTAAGATTTCATAACAGTATAACGAAAAATTTGTGCTTTTAAAATTAATTTCCGGAAAACTATATATCCGGAACCATTAGACGTACAGATGTCTAAAAGCACTCAGATTAATGCTAGTTTAATGTGCTATAAAGTAGTTTATGTCATTTATATTCGTAGGACATGTAGTTTTCTTCATATTGGACAAAATGACGATTTCTAGTTGTTTTTATTTTTTATATTATTAGTTATTATATTAATTATGCCATTACTTAGTAATTAAACCATTATATGCCACACATTTGGCCCTCAAATTTTCATTGTAATTTTTCTTAGTAAACTAGATGTCTCAAATTAAAATATCATTTCATCAGATTTATATTATAATTTTGGATCTTTTCGCTCTATGAATGTAATTGTTAGTTGGGGCTTTAGGGCCTAAAACCCAGAGGTCATCAACGTCCACGTTTCTTACTTTATAATTCTATTTCAAGATTTGAAATTCTTTAGATAATTGCTAAATAAATTTAAATAATTACTTATTTTAGAATTTTTTAATACATATGACAAACTTTTGGGTTATGATCTTATTCAAAAGATTATTCCTTTTTAAGAAAATTAAAACTATATCTATGTTTTTTTGGTCATCATTCACGGCTTCAGAAACATTCGGTTCCACTCCCAATCTACGTAAGTTAATGGAATAGAAATGGCATTCCTCAAATATGTGACTGACTGTAAGTACACTGTTACAGTATTGACATTTTGGCGGTGGTTGTTTATTGATAAGGTATGCATGAGTTAAACTCGTATGACCTATTCTCAATCTGGCTATAGCTACCTCCTCCCGGTTTGATGTGGTCCATGGTTTAATCGTTTTTTTAATAATTTTTAATTTGCTTGGTGGGCTTTCATTCCACATGGCTTGCCAACTAGCCAATATTTCATTTTTCATTGGAAGACTTATTTCTTGGGGTGCCAGAATGGTCGCACCCCAAATATGAATGTAGTATATAATACGAATAATAAAATAATAAATTCAAAAATATTAATATGGTGTAAAATATCGGTTTTTTTCTTTTATTTATACTTTAATATTAAAGAATAATATAAAAAAAAAAAAGTATAAGGTTTGGTACAAAATAACTTACTTAGACGATATATTTTATATCTTGCGTTTGATTTAGATGTATAGCTTGTATACAAGGGGAAACTCCTTAGACTAGTTTCTGCATTCCGACAAGCTGAGTTTCAATTTCGAAATGAGAAAGCTAGGGGGTATATATTTTGGCTTCAAGTTGTGTGCAGCTCGCCCAAGTTGGGTAAGACGTGATCCAACAATCCAACTCCGCCCCGGCTCCAAACCACAATCCAATTCCTTAATAATAGAACTGCCGGGCCCGGGGCGGTTGGAGGTCCAAGTTCCATTATTCTCCTCACTCTAGAGAGAAAAAAAAGATACTTTCCACGCGAAAATCTATTACAATTTACTCCTGATGAAAAGTTGGAAAAACTAAGCCATACGTCCATATAGGATATTCATATTATCTCGTGAAATATAGTGTTGAATCATCGTCACACTATAGTTACAAACATATAAATTAAATGACAAGGAATAGAAAAATAATAAATAAAAAAACTAGATTTAACTTAAATAGTCTCACACAAGACTGAAAAGACAGGAAACTGCACGCAGATTTCGACTATTACAGAACTTACTAGACAAACGGTCTAAACTTCCAACTCATTATAAAAGACTGATTTACATGACAATAATAAGGCCCATCTGGACATACGGAGTTGAGCTTTGGGGCTCCACTAAACCTTCGAATTCCTCTCGTATCCAATCCTTACAGTCCAAAATCCTTCGTAAAATCCTCAATGCTCCTTATTTTGTTATTGATAAAACCATCCATAAAGACCTAAATGTTCCTTATGTAACTGATCTAGCCCGAACCCGATATCATTCCTTCCATTAAAAACTCCCTAACCACCCAAACCCACTAGTTTCTAACCTTGCTTCCTCTTCAATTTTTGGATGTTGTTGGTTACATAGTCATTGTCAATGCAATAGTTTTCGAAAGACTTTGGACTGAATGGATTGAACGTATTTGATTTCGGAGTTTTCAGCTGTCCTCTACAGATCTAACTAACTAAATAAATAAATAAATATAGCTTGTTGATAAGATAACTGATAGCGTTAAGTCGATCTAAAATTAAATGTTTTATAAACTTATGAAATTGTGTCAAAATAGGGTGATTTGATTTGTTATTAATGACCTAAAGAGAATAGCCTGTCAAGCGTTTTTGAATAATTAAATTTGAGATGTAAATTTATATTTAAGATTGTCCTTGATGTTATGGATGATATAATAAAGAGTGTTAAGACTTAACATGGATACCAATTGATTTATTTAAACAATGAATTCTAGTTTACTTAATACATTCAATTTTTAGTTACGTAAACATATTTACTTCCGTATTTTTATTTTTTCCTAGTTTATATTTGAGAAATATTGTATATATAGTACAAGTTGTTAGTTTATTAGGTATATCTTGTTTAACGAGCTTTTGAATTTTTTTTTTATTATAATAATGACTTATTCTAATATGAACTCTACTTTACATGCTTATAGTATACGGTTTTTGCGTGGAGTTTGTACAGTATGTAAGTAAACTCTCGCATTGGGCAATCTCTCATATATATGCAAAAAAATAAGCTATTAATAAAAAAAATTAATATAATAAATAATATTCTTTTATATTTGAATTTATTCCCTATCAACAGTAGCTTTGGACAATTTATGCTGAGAATTCTTAAAATCAATACTCAAGTGAAAGACTTGACTACTATGAGACGAGAAAACAATACTGTTATACTTCGGCCTTAGAGTAAAGGAAACGGAATGAAACTTACAAATTGCTATATCAATATCACAAAGAGACAGTAAAAACCCGATCTATTTCTCATCATTATCTCTAACACTATATTCTTAAAAGTTTATATTTTTTATCTCTCCATGAATTTTTTTTTTATTGTTTGTAGTCTCACTTTTAAAACTTTATAAAAAAAAAATTAAAATATTTTGCTGGATTACGTTTATGAACTAATAAAAATCTGACCAGCGATTTAGCGGATTTTTTTAAATATAATTTTTAAACTTTAAATATTCACTTTTTATTTTACTTTTGGGCTTGAAATAATCTAAAATGCAATAAGGAACTATTATTTTCAAACATACATGTATATGTAATAAAAAAAAAAACCTGTAAAAAGTACTGTTACTAGACAAACGGTTGTGCTAGGGGATTATTTAGACAGAGTCACTCTCGAAATTTTTCTCCAATTAACGCTTTTAGCTGCTTTTTGTGGCTGAGTGGACCCCGGAGGGCTCCCGAATCCTGAGGTTTGATTCAGGCTACAATAGCAGATCAAATAATTTTCTATCACAGCAGGATAATAACCCGAATACTTTGTAGTTTGTAGCACAGTGTCTTACTACTAAACTACCCTGCTCCCTTAGTTCACGAATTATTAGAAAAATAAACGATTTTTGAAAACTCATAAAATAGCTATTTTCCTTTTTAGCGAAGATTCTGAAATATTCGTCCATTTTTCACATCTTCTGTTCTGTGACCACAATCAGGGAGGGTGGAGGACGATGATGGAATAAAAACAGACACTTGGGGTCGGACTTATTGAGGTCATGGGACCTGTCAACTTTGAATGACAGCTAATAATCCGGGACTTCGTGTCACACATTGACATCCTTTTATCCCATTCGTATTATGAATAGGTTGGGATAGCAATACAATAACTGAAGCCTTCATGATATGTGGAAATAAAAAAAATAATTATTTTGATTCTTTTTTTTTTTTTGTTTTATGAGTTAACGTTAAGGGATAATTCGGTATTTTATAGAAATTTTATCTAAATTGTTAGTTTGGCAAAGAATTTATTTTTTGATAAATATTAAAATTTGCCACAACGTTCTTGTGCAATTAGTAATAGTGATCACATTCATATTAAAATTAAAAAAAAAAAAAGTAAATAAATTACGTAAAAATAAATGAAATCTCCCTCTCTCTCTATATAAATATAAGGATAAATAATATGAACATACTTAAACTATGTTCATAAAAAAAACAATAATATAATCACATTTACAGTTGTATTAAGTATACCTTCAACTTAATTGCCAGACACACTTCACTTTTGGTTGGCTGGGTGGGTTTGAGTGGACAGTATAATTGAAAAATAGAACATGATTGAATGAAAAATAAAATTCTTTTGTTTAAGTTATAAGTGGTGTAGTGGGTGGCCGAAAGAAAACATTTTGAATGACTGTGCTATGGAATTGTAGATAATGAGGTGGTTGATGATAATTATTGCCAGGTGGACTTACTTCAAGCTTCCTTCTTCCATCCGCATTTCTATGTCTCTCTCCCCTCTGCTGCTGGGAACTACTCCAGTAAATCTACTCAATTATGGTAGATATTATTGATGAGGGAACAAAAAGAAAATATGGACTGCTTCTGGCTGACCACAAGATGACTATCTCTGATTAGTCATGGTTGCTTCTCACCACAGAGAGCGCTGGAGGAGGTGAGTTTTGACTGTTGGCCACACGGCTGCTAGTATATCCTGTAGGCTATTATATGCCATAATGTAATATGGTGGCCCCTCCTATTCAACCTTTCGGTTGCCGTAGGTCACCCGGAATAACAATGCTATATACAAAATATTTACACTCTCGACCTGAGGATCCCCGAGCCCACTCTATAATCCACGCATGAGGCGTTCAGGGATCCCTGCGCATCCCTCTCACCACGTCACTGGTAATAAGCCAGTGGAGGCTAATTAAGTGCGTTAAAGCCGCAAGTTCGGCATTAAGTATGAAATTGAAATTATATTAAAATCATTTCCAATCAAAATTAAAACTTTAAAATTTACACTAATAAAGACACAACTGCAAATATTAAGTTTTTTAAAATGTTATACTGTTAAACTAAAGCGGCGAAAAGTTCTACCTGTCTCCGCACACAGGCGAAAGTTTCTCTTGACTTTTCAGGTGCAATTCGTCCTGCTCGTACCAACATGCCGCTAGACATCGAAATAAATCTATTTAAAGAAGCTGTTAAATTATTCCCCGTGTTGTATGACATAAAAATATATACATACAGATAAAATCTTTAAAATAAAATAAAAATTTTGATGGGTGGACTCAAAATGCACCGTAGTTTTTTCTCTTTCTTAAAGCAGGTGAACAAACGTATGCAGTCAACGAAATCCATTTTAAAACTGATGTCAACACTTATTCTTCCACATGACGAAAAATTGTAGAAATTGACGAAAATTGTATACTGCAGAATATAATTTATTCTAGTCCTATTAATCCAGAAGAGGTTTGGCCTCGAGCACCTCATAGTAAGAAATGAACGTCTATATTTTTCTATACGCATCTCTCTTTTCTCAATCCACCGGTGTTCCTCAAGGTAGTATCTTAGGGTCCATTCTTTATACGGTTTATACAGCTGACGTCCCAACCCACCCTAACACAGTCCTGAGAACATATGCTGATGACAGATGTATACTGTCTGTAAACAACGACCCAACTAATACATCACAAACACTACAGACGCACATAACATATATTGAAGAATGGTGTCAAAACTTAAGAATCAAAATAAATCCTGACAAATCCCATCAGATCACCTTTACTCTCCGTCGTAAACCTCTACCCTCCTGTCCTACAGTATCCTTTCTAAATACTCTTTAGATACTTTTATCAACTTCGGAAAACAATAAAAAAAATGACGTATAAAGAAAAATTTGATTTATTTCCTTTTTCAAATTTCACTGAAAATATATGATTTTTAACAAGTTACGTTTTATATAGACCATGATATTTTATATATCGGTTATATAAAACCATATAGTCTATATGAAACCCCGGTCTATATAAGACCATGATATGGTCTATATAATTTGTTTGCACTGCGATTCACAATATATCATATTGTGAATTAAAAAAAATATCTGTACCACTACATGGGTATGAAGGGTCAGGGTTCAGTACTTTGTAAGGAAGTACTGTTACTAGACCTACGGTTGTGCAAGGAGGTGATTTGGTCAGAATCACGCTCGACCGCCAGATTTTTACCTAATTAAATGTACCCAATTTAAGGGCCTGTATCAACCCCAATAGGGATCCAGAACGCACAGGAGTTGACTCACGGCTATAGTTTAACAGAAAAGAATTTTCTTCCCAGCCGGATTCGAAATCGGGTCCTTGGAGTTTGTAGCCACACGTCTTACCCCGGAGTTACCCTCTGAATTGTGAATGTCAATGCAAAATAAATACCAAACGAATATGTGTTAAGTATTCCTTGCGCATGAAACAACAATTTCAAATGACTAGATTTTTTAATTGCCTAGACTAAAAAGTTGACAGTTGGCCTTTAAGCATATTAAACATAAGACGCTTTCCTAAAAAGTAGAAAATTTATTTTATAGGAGAAAAATAGAAGAAAAAAAAGAAGTCTTGCCTCAAAGCCTAATAATAAACTATGAAGATGTACGACAGTCTATGACCGACAGAAATTTAATCCGGTTTTCCCTGGGACTGCTGTACCCTGAGATATAGAAAACTTTCATAATTTCTCACTGGGAGTCGTGAAAACCCTCCCCTTTCTCCTTCCCTCCCCGAAACAAAAAGGGGTTTGTTTTTCCAGCGACCCCACTCGGTCAAGGGAAAAGTTAATAGCTTGAAATTTAATTAAGAGTTGAGAGATTTAAACGTGAGAAAGGACGTTAAGGAATAATAGGAGCACGTTCTTTTGATATGGATCTTTCAAGACCTTTCATCAAGTCTCTTAGACCGCCCTTATTAAACATAAAAAAGGAAGGGAAAAGTAAAAATCCATTACTTTTTCGATTTTTTTTTTTATTTGTTTAAGGAAACTCTTATCTTACAAAGCTAGAAATTAATTAAGGTTTTCCAGATGTAAATCTCTTTCTTTTTTTTTCAAGGACAAATTATTTTTATTCTATTTGGAATTGGAATTAGGAAAATCCGATTGTTTGTAAAGGGACGTTCTAGAAATTAAAATTAAAAATCCTCTTCATACCGATTGAATCAATCGAAATAAAAAATTAATATTTTTTCGAAACATTAGGACAGACAAATATTAAGTATCATGAATCCAAATCAATACAGTACGTCTCACTTCGATATTAATGACGTAAACCGCTACCACCCATGGTGATCAATACGGTTATACAAGGAGGTGATTTTTTCAAGATCACGATCAACTGCCATATTTTTCTGCAATTAAGAGTACCCACTTTATGAGGCTGGGCAGGTCCCGGAGCCCTCCACAACCAACAGGGTCGACACACGGTGACGATGAAAAATAATTATCTACTATTATCCACAGCTAGATTCGAATCTGTAGGTACGTATTTAAGGATTTTGAAGGCTGTGTAAAACAAATTTCAACTTTGTTTGAAGAAACTGCACGTAGATTCCGATTGCTACAACATCTACGTGACAAACGCTTTAAACTTCCCATTCACTACAAAAAAATAGTATACGTTATGGTAATCAGACCAATTAGAACATATGGAATTGAGCTCTGGGGCTTTATCAAATTCCTCCCGTATCTAATCCTTACAATACAAAATCCTAGATGCTCCTTATTACGATACAAATAAACTCATCCACAAAGACCTTAACGTCCCATTCGTTGCAGATTTGACCCAAATATGCGTCTTTACATTCCAAACTCCTAACCCATTAGTTCTTAACCTCTCATCCTTAATAATCTCTGATAATCCTCCGAGGCGTCTGAAAAGAAGATTTAAATTAATGCTTGAAGTATCTCCAAAGTTCCTTCCCAAGATTTTCAAGTGTAAATGAAACATACAACATATTTACTTATTATATTTATTATTTTTACAGTTGTAAATCACAATAAATAAATAAATTTAAAAAAAAAACTTATATGGAACAAAGAAATAATAATACAATAGATTTGTGTTGAGGTGTAGAATAATAAAAAAAAACAAATTATTTTATTAAATGGGTTTAAATATAATTAACATTTCAAAGTTGCTGTTTTATAGTTCTCAAAAAATTTTAAATACTTTTTTTTTTCAACACCCACCCTAAAAAAATGTATTTTGACTGGCCCACTCCTTAACGTCAATCTGTCGATTTTTTTTTCGCTCAAGTATGATCTAAAAAAGGTACAAATACAGTACACATGCCTCACTTCTCACAAATTATTTTGTTATCATTTAATTTATATATCTTAATAAATATTGTGTGAACATACATACATATAACTGAGGAATGATATATGTATACCTGTGAAATATTGCTTTGGATTGCCTTATGGCGTTATAAGGCTAGTTGCGGGGTCCAATAAAGGTAGGGATAAGTAGCCAATAATCCACTAACGTTAGCTACATATTCCTAACTACCCTAATTGGACCCTGCAACTAACCTTACAATGCCACAAGGCAATCCAAGGCAATATTTCACAGTTGCACATATATCATTCCTCTGTTATATGTATGTATGGATTAAATGAATAAAATAATAAAGGAGGGCACGAAAAAAAAAAGTCTACGTTCTCTCTTATCTTTGTGGGCAATGTCTGCATCTGTATGAAGTATATAATATAAATAAACGCATAGCGTAATAAAGGAGAAAAAATGTTTTATAATAGAAAAAAATTAACTTTATTTTGAAACAACATTTTATAAGAAAACCATTTATCTGAGATTAGATGGAAATCACATCTGGTCAGAATAAATTTTAAATGAATAAAAATATCTTATTTATCAATAAATATAAAATTAAAAAATAGCTTTTATTTCAGACTCGCGTTGTCTTATTCTTACAATTAAAAAGGTCTTTTTGTAATTGGTACATGGAAGACTGAAACTTGTGGATCGGAACATACAACTGCACTCCGACTGGGAGGGCTTTCAAGTTGATTTTGAACATAGGCGAAAAGTATTCGAAGTGTCCGGATAAATCTTTCTTTTTAACTGCCCTGAAAAAAAACAAAACAATATATTTACATAAATTATTATTTTTACTTTCAATTAACGTTATTTATACTGTTGTTGTTAAACCAGCGTATAACAAGCGCGAATAGAGACGTCTTCTCTATGTCAAGAATACTGAAATTCCGATCTCTTTAAAAAAAATGAAACTAAGGGTGTAGAATGCCATGATAAAGCCAGTTCTGATATACGGCTGCTCTAACAGGTACTATAGAAAGAGATTTGAAAGGAAAGTCCTCCGTATAATTATAGGAGTGATCTGGGATCAGAGCCTTAACATATGGAGGAGAAGAACTTACAGTGAGCTGCTTGCAGAAACTGGGCAGTCAATATCTCCTGATATGAAAGCAAGGAGGTTAAGATAGGCGGGACATATGGCTTGAAGCAATCCATCAGGACGCCTTTACACAACAATGAATACCAGTATAGTAGGTAAGAGACCATATTGGAGGCCAAAAACCAGATGGATAGACAAAATCAACAAAGATGTGAAAGAGCAAACTGGAAAGCAGTAGCCTAAGACAGGCAGGCGTGGGGAAGGCTGGTTCCGGAGGCCCAAGATCTATATGGTCTGTAGAACCAACCAAAAAAACAATTATATAGCTGTTACTAAGGAAACATTATACCAAAAAAGGTTGCTCTGGAAATATTAACAATAAACGTATCTAACTAGAAATGTTTCATTATTTCTAACTTAATACATAATAATTAAATGATAAAATAAAATGTCTATTTAATAATTTGACTTTATTATTAAGTTATTCCAGATATATTTGAACGTTGGAAAATAAATTAGTTATTTATTCAAGAAATATTATTTCTTACATAAAACAAAAAACTACTTAACATATAAAAAATAAAATATTAATTTAAACAAAAACTAAAATATTAATTTAAACATTTAATCGTTACAAAATCCTTGGTGGTTGAGACTTGACTATAGTTCACTGCTGGATGGGATAAATGCTTCATAATAATTATTTCTGCTTTTAAATTTCACTTACATTGACTTTAATATTTTTCTGTTCTAAGATTATCATAGTTATTTTGAACATTAAAAAAAAAAATTAATATCTATACCGCTACAACCCATGAAGAGTTAAGGGTCCAATACTTTGTAAGGAAGTAATATTGTTACTAGACCAACGGTTGTGCAAAGAGCTGATTTGGTCAGAATGACGCTCGACCGCCTAGATTTTAACAGATTGATCATTATCAAATATAATATAGTGTACTGTTTAATTATATTGTCTGTTTGATTTAATTAATTTATGCAAACATCAAAATAACTTACACTACATTTTTTTTTTTAAAGCAATCTATAGCAAAGATGATGTTTGCCTAGTTATCTACAGGTGACCAACCTATTCTAACCATAGTGGGGGATCAAATTTTTCATTTTGTGGGACCACCACTTAATAAAAAAAGTCAACGTCCCAGACCGGAGTCAAACCGGCGCCGCCCGCAGATCTCAGAATGATAAACCTAGTCCTAACGATCTGAGCTACGGACGCCCCACACTAGATGATTTTAAATTCTGAGAAAGAACTGAGACATATACATATATGTCTTGTCTTTATGATATCTCAAAAAGGACTTCTAGATCTATTGTTATAGTGCCTAACAGTATATATAATTTTAAGCAAATGAATTCAATTTTTTTTTATTGTCATATGCTATCTTTTTACGATAAATAAAATTACTGATTATTTTTAATGATTTTAAAATCCTAATCTACTTTGCAGACGTAAGCTTAACACGTTTTTTAAGTTTTCACTGTCATTGTATATAGTGTTATAATTTCACAGTGATAGGCGTTGTTTTTTTGAAATTATACTGCACTGTTCCGCTCTTTTAAAAAAAATTATTCTTATGTTATAATATTTAAATTTATTTCAATTACAAATGATTAAATCAACTTTATTATTGTTTCATTTTTAAACATAAGTATTATATTTTTATTTTAAATTACTGAATAGTTGAATTTTTTAGCATATACATTTTTTTTTATGGCTTGATCAAGGCTTAGACGGGCGGATATTTTTTTCGTATATGTGTTTTTAACTGTTTGAATATTTTTTTTATTGTATTTTTTTTAAATAAACACATTTAAATTTTAAAAAAATAGTTGAATGGTTATATAAATAGTAGGGTCATATTAAGTTGAGATTCAAAGACCAATTTTTCTGAAAAGCTCATCTCGACTTTATTGATCTTTTCATTTCATAGGTTTGGTGAACGACTTTCGGCCTATGGTGCTCTCAAAGAAATTTCTCCGTCTTTGAGACTGGTCATTCCCCCGAGCCCTACACTGTGTCTACACGCCTCAACCTCGTATCAGATCGATTATTGGCATTCTTCAACTTTAAGTCTTAAAGGTCAGAAGATATATTGGTTTATCATTTTTGGCTTGTGCTTGTTCAGTAGAAAAAGTAAAAAAAAAAAGCTCATAATTTTTTTTACGCCCAAATTTGGACGTAAAACATCTCACTATTGTCTCATTAGATTTTTTTTATTTGCTAGAGATAAAAAAACTTTATTGAAAAACTTGTCTTTCCTAATTCCATTGGTTTACTGCACACACAGAGTGCAAGAACTAGTATTTTTTTTTTTTACACTAAGCGATAAATATGTAAAGTTAAATTAATCTATTAATATTTTTTCCATGAGATAAATATTAAATATAGTAACAAAATCAATACATAAAAATCTAATATGTTTTTCCATATAGGTAAAGTTTAATAAGAATTTAAAAGCAAAAATCAACAAAGGTTTAGACAGATACACGAATATAAATACACGAATACAAGAAAATAACAAACATGATTTATGTAAATATAACTAGTAACAAATAAGCAAAATATGTTACTTTTTATAGTAATTATGTTTATTTACTTTATTTTAAGAGTTATGATCACTGGGTTCATTTAAACAGAATTTAAAAATTGGCAAAGTTAATAAATTAAAACATTAAATTATACATACTGGAATTAAATGTAGACTGCACATAACCTTATATATTAATAATTTAAAAAAAAAGTCTGTTGTTGCGAGATCTTCTTTTAACATTTCCTTTATCAATCTAACTCAAACCTACGCTAGGTTAGCAATGCTATATCCTATCCTTAATATAAATTCCAAATTAAAACCAGAAACAACTGTTCTTAAAATTAAAACAATTCTCAGGCCACTGCTGATGTACAGCTGTGAAGTGTCGGGAGCGGCATCCTTTATAAAGAAAGAAAAAAATACAATCTTTTCAAAATCAAGTCCTAAAAATCGCAGTGGATGCTCCTTGGTTCTTAAGAAATAGCCAATTGCATCGAGAATTACAAATGGAGTCAACTGGAGGATAACATCAAAAAATGGAGTTCCACTCCCACATGCCGACAGTTAAAGGAGCAGTGGCCTACAACTTGGGAAACCCAACCACAACCCGAAGACTGAAGCCCGGGCTGCTGCAGAACATCCTGTTTTGTGTCTAATTTTTTTTTTTTTTTTTTGTCCCCACCATTACTTAAATTCGCTTTCTTTTTACGGTGTTGAGCTTTGGGACTCCACTAAATCTTCGAATTCCTCTCATATCCAATCCTTATAATCCAAAATCTTTCCTTAATTCCTCAATACTCCTTACTTTGCCACCAATAAAATCACCCATAAAGACCTTAATTTAGCCCGAACAAGATACCAATCCTTCCATTATAAACTCCCTACTCATCTAAACCCAGTAGTTTCTAACCTTGCTTGCTCTTCCATTCCTGACAATTCTCCAAGGCACCTGAAAAGAAGATAGCCTCGAGACCTTCTGATGTAGAAATAATGTTGAAGTACTAACAATATGGACATTATTAAAATAAAGTAAATAAACATAATTACTATAAAAAGTAACAGTTATTTATGTTATATCAAATTTATTAGATGTATTGTTATCTAAATACAGTTGTAAATATCAATAAATCAGTACAAATAAAAAATATAATTAGTTTAAAACATATTGCAAATACATACAAAAAAATAAGTTTTAGCATTTTCTAAATTGAAATAGTTTTAGAAATAAATTTTTCGACGAAATTTATGAATGCAATGAATATTTCGCTGGACTAATGAATGCTTTGTTAAATTTTATTTAATAATATATAATATTTTTTTTCCATTATTGTCAAACTGTTTTCCATCTTTTAATGCTTATAATATTTCTCTAATGTCCGACATAGAAAGCAAAATAGGAGAGCAGCCCGACATTCTGAAAGTGACCTCATAGTGTACTATCACAACCTAGACGAAGGATCAATAACCTAAGTATAGATAGACACCAGGAAACAGCAAAGAATGAGATTTTTATATAGATAGCTTTATATTTTTATATTGAATACTGATAGCTTTATATTCCTCTATACCGAACAGATTGTATACTTGTTTGGAAGTTGAAAAAGATTTGTCCTCATAATGTAAAATTTTTGTTTTTTGCAAAAAAGTTGTAGGTAGTAAGGAACAAATTGAGTCTTTCCGCATTCACATCTTGCATCATTGCATCTACTACCCTCAAATTTTAATAGGTACCAGAGTTTGATCAGATTTCATTATTACATATAAAGATGATTGACTATGAAAATAAGATGAAGTGAATAAGATCCAAAAAAACAAAATTCTGACAATGTAAAATAAAAATATAAAAAATAAAATAAAGAGGGGGGTTAAAATTATGTAGAAATAAGTGACAAATTATATAAAAATGAACAAAAATAAATATAATAATTAAAATAGAGTAATAGATTTAAAATGGACAGGAGACGTAAAACATAAGAAAAACAGACATGAAAGAAATAAAAAACAAAATTGTACACACTAAGAGATGGGAAGCAAGATGAGAATAAATCAAGGTCAGGAAAAAATAAATTAATAAAAATCAGGTGGAAGGTCGTTATTGTTTATTTATTTATCATTACTATTATTTTTTATAAAACAAACGGTGGAACAATCTCCATTTCACAAATTATTTGTAAAACGGAAGTTTTTTGTTGATTTAATTATACAACTCGCTGCTGAAATTGCATGTCTGTAATTTAAATTTATCCTGACATTCAAATTGTATTATTTTTTCAATATAGTGCAAACAAGAAAAAAAATTCAAGTTTTTATTTTAATTTACCCTTCGTCGTAAGCTCATGACCTCTTGTCCTACAGTATCCTCTAATAATACCCCACTTATTCCTGTCGAACAGATCCGTTACTTAGGACTACATCTCGACAAATGACTGACATGGAATCCTCATACAAGACTGAAAAGACAGGGAACTGCTTGTCGATTTCGACGATTACAACATTTACTAGACAAACGGTCTAAATTGCCAATCCATTACAAAAGACTGATCTACATGACTATTATAATGCCTATCTGGGCATACGGAGTTGAGCAGTGGGGCTCCACTAAACCATCAAATTCTTCCTAAATCCAATCCTTACAGTCCAAAATCCTTTGTAAAATCCTTAATGCTCCTTGGTTTGTCACGAATCAAGTCATCTTTCAGGACCTCAATGTTCCATATGTTGCCAATTTGGCCAAAACCAGATACCATTCCTTCCATGATAAGCTTCCCAACCACCAAAATCCACTTGTTTCTAACCTGGCTTCTCCTTCATTATCTAATAATCCTCCTAGGCGTCTAAAAAGAAGATGGTCTCGAGATCTTCCCCTCTAGAATTGTTTTTGGAGTTCTGCCAATGAGTATATTCTCCACATGTTACTATGTCACCTACAGCAAATTTACTTATTGTATATATTTTTATACAGTTGTAAATAAATTATTTTTAAAAAAAAGTCTTTATTCCAGCATTTTATTTTTACTTAAATTTGGTGCCTCTTCAAAAACAATGTTTTTAATCACTTTTAAAATAAAAAATAATCGTTGATGTCTAAAAACTTTTTATATAATAGACAGATTATTTATCTATTTATCTTTGTAGGAGTAGTATTTTTCATGATATTTTGTTGAATTAAATTTTAAAAATGTTGATTATTATTTTTTTAAACAAAATATTTGAATTATGAAAACATTGCAGACCTTCGTAAGGACTGATAAGAAAGAAGTTCTGAAACCAACGAAGGAAACCCTGCAAAGTAGGGCAAAACCTTGGTTAACAATAAATAGTTCTTTTGATACCTTTATTGACCACCCCCCAGACTATCTTCCTACAATCTGTATCTAATTTTCATTAATGTAATAAAAAATTGGAGTGAAACAACTTTTTTTTAACTTGTTGAACTCCTCAGCTATTTCTTGGATGTTCCTCTGGTACGTACGCAATTAACAATCAAAATCAGATCCGAAGCAGACAGTGATTAATCAAGATATGCTTGCTAAGAAGCGCACGAGTTGGGATATTACATCATGTATGCGACCTGTCGCTTACAGCGTGCGATTGTCATGTTGATTCCCCCCCCCCCATCTCTAAACTTGGAGGCAATATTTAATCAGTCGGCTTTTGTATTGATCTAGGTAGTACCCGATGTGAATTCCTCCAATTACCTTGTTCTCAATTATTGAAATTTATGTTGATGTTCCCCGATAGATAAGTCATATGCCTTTTAATATTTTTTTTTATCTATATGAGAGAGTTTTTTTTTTATTTATTTATTCAATTTATTTTAGTATGTATAAGATCATTAATCACTATTACCTATTGTCCACAACTGTGAGGCAGATTGTAATATCTATCAATAAATAAAAAGCAGTATAAATTTTTAAAAAATTGATCTATATTGAAATTTATAATGGTACATAATTACACAATTTAGTAAATTTTAAGTAAGCTATAATGGAGTAATACATGCCCCTAGAGAAACTATCAATTGACTCTAATGACGTTTTTACATTAGAAGGTCTCGTGGCCATCTTCTTTTCAGGCACCTCGGAGGATTGTCAGTGGATGTAAGTTGTAATGGAAGAGGATGTAAAGTTGGAAACTATTGGATTTTGGTGATTAGGGAGTTCATAATAAATGATATCTGGTTCGGGCTAGATTCGTTACATATAGAACATTAGGGTCTTTTTGGATTGTTTTATTTGTGAAAAAGTAAGGATATATTGCGAAGGATTTTGATTTGTAAGAATTGGATGCGATAGGAATTTGGAGGTTTAGTTCGAGTCCTTATGTCCAGATAGGCCTTAGTATTGCCATGAATAGCAGTCTCTTGTTATGGATTGGAAGTTTAGACTGTTTGTCTAGGCAGTGAAGCAGTTTTTGGAAACCAACTTTATTTTAGAGTAATTGTTTTTTAATTTCAATTGTTATATCCTCATCTGAATGGTCTTTTTACTTTATAATGTATGTGTTTTAGATGTATAATAATGCCTGATTGGTTAATAATTAGCCAAGATTAATAAATTATATATTGTTTTCGAGAATACAATGTCTTTTTTGTATTTAAAAAACAATGACGTAAATTTTTCTCTTTTTTTCATTTTGACGTTTCTTTGTGAATTGATTTTTAATTGATTGATTGATAATAAAACGCAGATAATATGAAAAATGAAAATTAAACTAGGTGTTAAAAGTTAAAAAAAAACCTGGTAAAATATTACCAGGCATACAAAAATCCATTTCTCTTCTTGAGCATAAAAAAAAATGAAGTATCCATTAATGAAACAGTGGTAGGCCATGGTTTGCCTTAATTCCTTCCTCGTTTGCTTAATTCCTTGAAGTAGTCATCTTACTTAAGTCCAACCACTTAAATGTCCGCTAAAAACATTTTGGTCCAGCAGAAGTAACTTGGAAATGTGGAAATATTAAACGGACTTAAATGTTTTTGATGATTACCGAAAGATTGACGAGAATAGTTGTTAATATAT
>NW_027106174.1:285812-286784 GCF_000696795.3 Halyomorpha halys | reverse complement strand
GACTATTTATTTATTTCTCTTTTTAAGTATGTAATAAAAATAAATTATCAACAATGTATTTTTCACATTTTTGTAACTTTTTGGCCATTTTAATTTTTAACTTTAGCATTCCTATTTAACAAGTATTATTTGCAAAATGGAAAGGTACTTTATGGGCATTGTCAACTCTATGAGTAGAAGAGGGGGAAAAATATGTATTCAACTAGTTTCAATTAATTCTCGCACATCCCTTTCAATATTGTCCGTTGTCTGACTGATTAGTGTGCTTAGTATTACCAACTTAATACACTTGTAAATTTATTTATTATTTATTTTGAACTTATTTAGAATTCTATCATATGTTATATTGATACTTTACTACACATTCAGCTATAATTGTAATGATTTCTAACAAATGTAATGTTTTTATTTTACACAGTGTTTTAACATTCTTAAAATAAAAATTTGGAATTATTTAGAAGACAACTGTTAGAAGCTATGAGAAATAGAAATTTATTTCGTATTTAACATTTTAAATATTTAATTGTATATAGTAGAAGCGGAGTAAGGCTTAGTTCAGTGGTAAGGCCCTTTGTTACTAATTCCTAGGACCCGGGTTCGAATTCAGCTGTGATAGATAATTGTTTCAGTTACAAAGTAGCCAAACTTTGTGGGCTACAGCAAAAAATGTAAGGAACTCACCAAGTCACGAAAAACAATATGATGAAATGAATTTTTTCGAACATCCAAAAAAATAGAATTTTTGGCAAAATTGGATTGTGGAACTTAAAGTTATCCAGAGTTACATTATCTTTCAAATTCAATTTAGAGAGTTTAAGACTCCTTCCAATTACAATATTATTTCGAGTTATGGAGTTTTATATTCCAAATCAATTTCATATATATATATATATATGTATTTGGGAAAAGGTTCGACTTTAAAATATCGATTTTTTAAAAATTTATTTATTTTTTTACTAGCCTTCTTACTAA
>NW_027106174.1:279443-285202 GCF_000696795.3 Halyomorpha halys | reverse complement strand
ACATTACATTAAAGTCTATTCTTCTTCCTACTTCTCTTCTCTCCCCATCTTTCTGATTAATTGATAAAATTAATTAATACAAAAAAAATTTTTAATCGAAATTATTTAGTGAAGCAAACTTATGTTCTTTGAAAACTACACCCGTCTTTGTGATATTTTATAGAGAATGAACACGTACATGCTTCGGAAGAACATGATGGGAAAAGAGTTGTTGGGAAAACCCACAAAAGCACCCCACCGCTTTCATTCACCAGTCAGAAAGTCTTGGCACAGATCCAATGTACATTAGGGTGTTTTTATCATTTAGTAGCCAATGTACTCAAATTCAATTAGTATCTAGTATCTAACTTCCAGTAATCTACATTATAAATTATATTATTATTTATTACATATGAGTTTTATGTATAATATTAAAGAGTATTATAATACTCTCATTTCTTACTTTTCTACATTCTTACTAATCATTTAACTCGCATTTCTCTAGTTCTTATTAGTATTATAAAACAAATAATGCTTATAACCAAAATATTGAATAAGTGGTTGCCAAACGCTTGAATTTAGTCAGTTCGATTTTTTTATTATCTATGGACAATCTTGGATAATCTCAACTATTTTCAATATCAAGTTTTCTAAATAAAATTTTATTTATTTATAACTATTACAATCTGTCACAAAGTTGGGAAATAAATAATAATGATAAATGATCACATGCATACTAAAATTTAAAAAAAAAAAATAATACAAATAATAAAGTTTGTATACGTATATATACAGAAAGATAGATAAATAAAATAAAATAAGTAAATTTTCCAACTAATATAACAATAAAATAAAAACACTAATCATATTTATATTATTATATACAGTATAGGGGTAGCGGTAGCAGCATGAAAATGCACCAGTCTACCAACCCAAAGGTTGTCAGATCAAGTCCCGGTCCACCTCGGGCTTTTTTCAAGCATAAAATAGTATAAAACTCACTGACAACCTCCCCCGGGCATTTGTGAGGCCTGTTAGCCAATGGGTGGCACTCACAAAAAAATAGGCGTGGGAGTGACGAACCCACCCTATGAAAAAACACGTCAAGAAACGCGCGATGTACTTCCTAATACATAGCACGAGGACTTGGACCTCCATGGGCTGTCGCCCATATAATAATAATAATAATAATTATACAATATACAGTACACTTTCTACCTGAGAATTCACGAGCCCACCCTAACCCGGGCGCTTGAGGGGTGAAGCAGATCCCTCTCACCCCATCACTGGTAATGAGCCCGTGGCTAGTGCGCTAAAGGTTCAAACACTCTGGATATACCCAGAATTGAAACGTTTCAACCTTCGAGGTGGTTTGAAGGGATGGGCGGAACTAGATAAGGATTGAACTAAAATATTAGGATGATCAGAAAGATTTATATGGAATTAGTTGACATGAGATCAGGGACAAAAGAAATATGAAGGTCTTGGAGTCGTGTTCTCTTGGAAACTTGATAGGGTCCATTGATTACGGCTATAAGTATTTTGGATTGAAAGGATTGGATACATTTGATGTTCGAAGGTTTAGTCGTCTCCTAAAGATTAAGTCCAGATTGGTCTGAGGATAATCTTTTAAATTAGAATTGTGTAGTTTTTGATAGATGAGGGGTCCGTGCAGTTTTTGTCTTTTAAGTCTAGTATGTTAGTTCCAAGCAAGTCTCTTAGGATGAATCCAAGATCACACAGTGTTGGATCTGGATAAAGGAATGTAATTAAAAATAATAGGTGGGCAGAGATTAAAAGCCACATGAGTGCATTTCCATTCACTAACTTTTATCCTCCATTGGTTGCAACACTGCTTGATCTGGGTGAGGAGTGTTTGGAGATTGGATGAGGCTGTTACAGGATCAGGATGGTAGGATAGAATGGCTGTATCTACTGCTAATGTTGCCCGGGGCGTGTCGGGATTAATACGAATTTCAGCAGTGAAGAGGTAGAAGAGAAGCCAAGCCAGTGTCTTGGGTCCTGTCTCCTACATACTTCAGTATTCATGCACCGCGAACTCGAAAGGAGGGATATGAGAGGTAGGTGCAGAGGATGAGGAACAAGGTTCAGGGTAATATTGATTTATGCTTGAAAAGCAATTCGGCATGCTATCCAGAAAGACACCCGAGCAGTAAGGTTTCTTTTAAGAGACATTGCCGTCGACTCTAATGCCTTAATTTCAAGTTAAAAAATGTAATAAAACTTATTTTTTTATCATTTTCATAGAGAATTTCATTGAAGACTGAGGAAGCTTTTGATTAATGAAAAATTCAAGAGAATAAATATTATTTACCTAAGATCTTAAAAAAAAAAATGTATTGAATAAAAACCTACGACCTGGATACAGTCTGTTCTGAATCTTCATCATCGACCAGTTTCGCATTCACGTCCGCTGTTGCCTTCAAATTTCCACTATTATTAGTTTCGTTTTCCACTGAATTTTTTAAATAGTTCATGTCGACTGTCATGTCTATGATGAATTTACGAAGGTGAATTTTACCCAATGGGATAAAATAAATTTTTTCTGCTATGAAATAAAAAATAAAAATTACGTAATACATGAGACACTTCAAAGTTAACTTTAATTAATTTATTTTATTTTAAAATTTTTTGAGGTTAATCACTTCCATTTTTGAATGAATTATTTATTATTTATTCATGATATTGTATAACGTTTCGGGACCACTGTCCCATATTCATACACTATAAAAACCTCATGACTTCATATGGAAAATCATGTCAACCATTTGTGCATCTTCACTTCTCTCTGCCACAGCCATCACTCTACATTTCTTACTACCTCTTTGGACCTTATCTCATGTCCAGTGTGCTGTTTGGTTACCTCCCTGTTTTTTATAAGTCCTGTTTTGTATTTAATATTAACTTAGTGATTTTTTAGTACAAAACAGGACTTATAAAAACAGGGAGGTAACCAAACAGCACACTGGACATGAGATAAGGTCCAAAGAGGTAGTAAGAAATATAGAGTGATGGCTGTGCCAGAGAGAAGTGAAGATGCACAAATGGTTGACATGATTTCCCATATGAAATCATGAGGTTTTTATAGTGCATGAATATGAGACAGTGGTCCGAAAACGTTATACAATATCGTGAATAAATAATAAATAATTCATTCAAAAATGGAAGTGATTAACCTCAAAAAATTTTAAAAGAATTGACTCACTAGACTTCCTAGAGAGATAATCTAGATTAGTTAATTTATGTTTCACGATCTATCTAACCTTACTCTTCTAAGTGAATAACGATACGGTAAACAACAAATAAACAAAATAAAGTTTGTTCAGCCCCATTCTTGTCAACCAAAACTTAGAAACAAAATTTTTAATTTTGGTTGAAAGTATCGTTATTTCAAAAGAAAATGGCATAAATTCATGTCCGTTTATTTTATAAAGACCTATGGTTTAACTTATTTATTCATTAAATTATTTTATTATTATTTGTATTTCTTTTTTTTTAACTTATTTATCCAGTCAAGTATTTCTTTTAACTTTTTATTATATTTTTCTTTAAATCTATGTATTAGTTTTGTTTTGGTAAAATGTACTTATTTGTTTTACTGTAAACTGATCTACTGTGAAATGTACTACTAATAGTGAATTTCTTTAGCGCGTCACTGGGGAGGATCTGAGCGGGGGAATTCGGGAGAGTGAATTTGTCCATCAAATGAAATAAAAATTGTGAAATGGTGAAATGGAAGGTACAAGAAAGAAAAAAAGGAATGAATTGAAATATTTGTATTTAGTGTGTAGACTAGAATTGATTGTAAAGGGAAACTGTGGGGAAAAAAACTGTTTTCTTTTTTTATTAAACCATGTATTTGTAATTTATATATGTCCGATCACGGATTGATTAGTATGTAATGTAGCAACCCGATGTATTTGGCCAGCATGGATGAGTAAAGTAGAATATATCCTTACTAATTTGTTTTGATTAATTTATTTTATTAATCTGACACATGGACTTTTGTTTGTAACCGACTAATTAATTCAAATTGAATCATCCGTTTTTATAGTTTCAAGATAATAAGAATATTTTTTTGAAAATTAAAAAAGAATTTAAATAGAAAGCTGTCTGGGTAATTGAAAAATACGAAATGGAAATTCAGGATGTTTGCCAAGAATCAATTCTTCAAATACTTTTTTTTTATTTTTAAAATTCAATAAAGTGATGGAATCAATATTATTCCTGTGGACATTGAAGGATAATAAATAAATTAACTCAATACATATTACTTTCAATCAAATAGCTCACTCATTTTAAATATACAATTATAATAGAGATCATTTGAATTAATTTATTTTATAATAAAGTCAAACAATTTTAAATAAAGACAAAGATACTTCCAATTAAATATCAAAAACATGTTTCAATATTTGTATAAATAAATAACTATTTAAATACGCTGTATTTAATACATGTATCTCTTTTATTACAATAAAAAAAATTATTACAATGTCCATCATTAAACATAAATTTTATATATAAAATATTTTATAAAATTTTAATTTTAACGAAACGATACCAATTGGTGACATGCGAATGCGATCCGTAGTAGGCGTCTTTCTACTGTGAAAACCAACTCTTATGGACTCCAAAGCATCCGAAATATTTTTTATCTTTTCGTCTAACAATCTCTTATCTTTCATCAGCATGTCGATATCTTTTTCGCTTTTCGTGAAGAATGCAAACCAGATAAAGTATATCAAACCACTGTAAAAATAAAGATATAGTAAAACTGTGAACAACTAAATTCATAGACATAAATTCATGACTATAAATTAACATTTTCATTAAATTATTTCGAAGTTACATGTTACTGTGATGTGCCAAAATCTTTTTAAATTGGTGGACAATTCTGTAAATAAAAGTTTGTTTTTTCCAAGCAATCCAACTGTATGGAAAATATACCGATAGCATACTTCACAGCAGTGCTAGTAGTTCTTGGACACCACCCATTTTTTTATTTATTGAAATTTACAACTTTATTTACATAAAAATACATCTAGTAAAAATGATGTTAAGTTACAATGATAGAGACGCCTAGAGTAACTACCTATTGGTAGTACTCTAAGAACATTTATACGTAAGGAGGTCTCGAAGCCATCTTCTTTTCAGCCGCCACGGACGATTGTCAGGAATGGAAGAGGAAGTAAAGTTGGAAACTAGTGGATTTGGATGGTTAGGGAATTTATAACGCATGGATTGATATCTGATTCCGACTAGATAAGTTACATATGGAATATTAAGATCTTTATGGATGATTTTATTTGTGAAGAAGTAAGGAGAATATTTTAGGAAGGATTTTGAACTGTAAGGATTGGATACGAGAGGAATTCGAAGGTTTAGAGGAGCCCCAAAGCTCAACTCCATATGTCCAGATTGGCCTTATTACAGTCATGTGTAATGGATTGGAAGTTTAGACCGTTTGTCTAGTAAGGGATATAGCAGTTTTTGGAAACCAACTTTACGAAAAATAATAAATACAATTAAAGGTTTTCTCTTTAATGAACATTAAAAGTTTTTAAATTTTCGTTTTGACTAAATAGATGTATATTTTATAGTCAACATATTAATTGAAAAATAGTAATTTTCCTAAAAAAGAGAAACTGTATATGTATTGAAATTGTATTTTCAAATTTAAAGCAAGCCATTGATATATAATTGTGAAATTATTAACATATCAATTATAGATGATTTTAATTATAATATTAATTATC